>NC_058133.1:463225731-463276132 GCF_016433145.1 Gracilinanus agilis
CTCATTGTTTATACTGCCTTTAATCAGGATGTAATGACCTTCCCTGTCTTTTTTAATCATATCTATTTTTACTTTGGTTTTGTCAGAAATCATAATAGCCACTCCTGCCTTCTTTTTCTCATTTGACGCCCAAAAGATTTTGCTCAAGCCCTGAACCTTAAACTTGTGTATGTCCACCTGCCTCATATGTGTTTCTTGTAGACAACATATGGTAGGATTTTGGTTTCTAATCCACTCTGCTATTTGCTTCCGTTTTATGAGCGAGTTCATCCCATTCACATTCAGAGTTATAATCATCAGTTGTGCATTTGCTGACATTTTCGTATCCTCCCCTATTCCTACCCCCTTTTTCTTATACTATTTCCCTTTTAAACCAGTGGTTTGCTATTGAGCCACTATCCTTTATCCCCTCCCTTATTCCCCCCCCTTTTTGTTTTTAAAGGCCTTATGAATTCCCTCCCCCTTCTTCTCCCCTCCCTTTTTTTGACCTCCCCACTCCCCTGCTCCCCTTGGTTTATCCCTTCTGACTTTCTCAGAAGGGTTAGATAAGGGTTTTATGTCCCAATGGATAGTATAGCTACTCTTCCCTCTCCGGGTTGATTACACTGAGAGTAAGGTTTGATTATTACCTCTTAATGCTCGCTTCCTCTCCTTCTTATAATAGTATTTGTACCCTCTCCTTCCCATGCCCTTTTTGTGTGTAATAGAATATCCTATTTTTCTTATTCACTCAAGTTTCTCTTGGTGTCCCCTGCTATTTACCTCCTCTTTCCCATCCCCCATGTCATCTTAAGATTATTTAGTGTTCCACCCTCACCCTGTGAATTATTCTTCTGATTACTATAATAGTGAATACTATAATAGTGAATAGAGTTCACCACAGAGAATTATACATAACATTTCTCTACATAGGAATACAGATAATTAGATCTCACTGAGGCCCTTAAAAAGGCAAATTTAAAAATTATAAGTTTTCTTTCTTTCCCCTCTGTATCTCATTTATCTTTTCATGTTTCTCTCAATTTTTGTGGTTGGATATCAAACTTTCAATTTAGTCCTGGTCTTTTCTGTGCAAATACCTGGAATTCTTCAATTTTGTTGAATGCCCATACTTTCCCCTGGAAATATATAGTCAATTTTGATGGGTAGTTGATCCGTGGTTGCAGGCCCAGCTCTCTTGCCTTTCTGAATATCGTATTCCAAGCCTTGTGGTCTTTTAGCATGGAGGCTGCCAGATCCTGTGTGATCCTGATTGGTGCTCCTTGATATTTGAATTGTCTCTTTCTGGCTTCTTGTAAGATTTTTTCTTTTGCTTGGAAACTCTTGAATTTGGCAATTATATTTCTGGGCGTTTTTTTATCTGGGTCGAATGTCGCGGGTGTTCTATGGATCCTTTCAATGTCTATATTGCCCTCTTGTAGGACTTCAGGGCAGTTTTGCTGAATAATTTCTTTCAGTATGGAGTCCAGGTTTCTATTAATTTCTGGTTTTTCTGGAAGACCAATTATTCTCAAATTGTCTCTTCTATACTGGTTTTCTTGGTCTGTCACTCTCTCATTGAGATATTTCATGTTTCCTTCTATTTTTTCAGTCTTTTGACTTTGTTTTATTTGTTCTTGTTGTCTTGAGAGATCATTAGCTTCCAATTGCTCAATTCTAGCCTTTAGGGATTGGTTTTCGGCTATAATCTTTCGGTTTTCAGCTATGGTCTTTTGGTTTTTGGCTATAATCTTTCGGTTTTTGGCTATGATCTTCTGGTTTTCGGCCATTATCTTCTGGTATTCCTTTTCAATCTGGTCATTTCTGGTGTTCAATTTGCTTATCAGTTCATTTGGTTTCTGAGCCTCGCTTTCCAATTGCAAGATTCTTCCTTTTAAATTGTTATTTTCTTGCCAGATCTCTTCCATTTTCCTCAAAATCTCAGTTTTGAACTCTTCCATAGCTTGTGAGGAGTTTTCCTTATTTGAGGGGGGTCCGGATGCTTGTTTGTTCTCCTCCTCTGTTTGCTCGGTTGTCTGGATTTTCTCTGTGTAAAAGTTGTCGAGTGTTAAAGACTTCTTTTTCTTGTTGTTAATCTTTCTCTTCTGAACTTCCTGAGACTGGGTAGCCATAGTTAGCCCAGCAGCTTCTCAGGTTTATCCTCACGCTCAGGGTCTGTCCGCGGTCTTTTGGCTCCTGAGGTCTGTGTTCTGGTTTTTTCCAAGGTCAAGCCCCCTGGTGGACCCCCTTGCTTGATCCTCTGCCAGAGGTTCCTTTACAAGTCTCAGGGCGCTGCTTCCACAGTCATATACCCGTCTGCACTGGTTTCCCACTCAGGGTTTCAGAGCCTTAGCTCGTGGCTGTGTCTGCCTCCACTCACGCCTCCACCTGTGCCTGTGCCCTGAGCCCGCTCTCTGCGCTCTGCTCCCGCGCTCAGAGTTAGCTTTTTGGGGTCCTAAATCTTGCTGCTCTCAGGAACAGGCCCTGGAGCTGCCAATGACTCGATGGGTGCCCCAAACTTGCTCTATTTCTTTTTAGCTGGTTTCGGCACTATAGGTGGTGTGTGTGGAGGGGGTGTGGGGGTGGGGTGGTTGCTCAGCCCGCGATTTAGTGAGAGCTGTTTCACCCCTTTATAGCATGGAAATGCCCGGATTCCACGTACCTTCCACGCTGCACCCTGTTGTGGGGTTCCTCCGTTCGTCTGGACTTGTTTTTATGTCCCCTTGAGGAGTTTTGTGTGTTTCAGTCAGGAGAGGTTATAAGCTGCTTCTTACTCTGCCACCATCTTAACCCAGAACTCTCAGATGTACTTTTGCCCAAAAGAAGTATTGTGTCCAGTATGGAAGACCCTCCCTTTCTCCTAGCAGTCTTTTATACTTGGGGTTCCATGTTTTAAAAATGATGTTGACAGAATATGAGCAGGAGAATGAGAACACTAGAGATCATGCCAAGTGTGGATAAGTTAAGGAACAAAGGGAGGTCAAGCTTTAAGAAAAATAGACTTAGAAAGTATACATTATCTTCAAATAATTGAAAAGCTACCACATGAAAGGAGGATTCTATAATTGCCCAGCTTGACTTCATAGGGGAGAACTAGGAGCAATAGGTAAGAATCATACATTAAGATTTTTCTGTTCACTATGAAGAGAAACTCCCATATAGAGCTTTGCACAAGATAGTATGTTAAATCTTCAAGGGGAGACTGGATATCCTTTGAAGTCATCAGATGTTGTAGACATGCTTCCTTTTTAAGTATAGGGTAAGCTGGACAACCTCTGAGGTCCCTTCCATCTCTTAAGATTTTGCTATGTCTTTTATATAAATATAAATGTGAAAATATTCATTTTCATACCATTATGTCAAATGTTAGAGAATCTTCAACGTCCTTCCCTGATATATCCAAAGATTTCAGCAACTTCTAGATCATTCTAGTTGATAATTAATAGTATCACTATAATATGTAGTTGTTGCCAGATTGCATACCAAGTAGTCAATATTTTATACCAGTGATGGGCAAAGTACAGCCCGTGGGCCAGATGCGGGCCCCTGAAATGTTCTATGCAGCCATCTGACATTATTCCCAATCTGACAAATATAATGAGGAAGATACAATACAATGAAACTTCGAAAGAGTTGCCTTAGAAACAGACTGACAGATGAGCATTTCCTTTCTTTTGACCCCCTCTTTTAAAAAGTTTGCCCATCACTGCTTTATACACATGAAGCTTGTAAGTTGTTTCCATTTCAGATCTAGGCCTAAGAAAGATTACAAGTTAGGAGTCCAAAAACAGCTCTGCCAAACTTATATTATTTGTTTTTTTCCTGCCTACAATGACCCCTGGGAAACATTAAATTAATAGAGGATTCTGTTCCATATTGCTTCCAAATTGTTCATAGTGGTCCTTAGTTGCATATATAGAAACATAGTACATATTTTTTAAAGTATAGAATATAGTACCTCCTCCTTTCTCACCTGGCTATACTATTTGGGGGCTTTTCTGACTATTTCATCATGCTGGTCTCTGTTACCTTCTCACCCTCTTCCTTGTCCTTTTGCCTATTCCTTCTCCATTCAGTTTCCTTTTAGGTATTATCTTCCCCCTTTAGACCTTAAGCTCCTTGAGGTCAGGGACTGTCATTTGTATCCCCAAAGCTCAACACAACTCCTATATAAGCTCTTAACATTTGTTTACTTATTGACCTTATTTGCAGAGAATTCACTCCACCTATACCCACTCCAAAAAAAAAAAAAGGCAAATGCACATTATTGAAGTAAATGTTTCCTAACAGCAGAAGGCAATGTATTCCTTAGGTTTTCACCGTACCTGATTCATTTGGATACTGATAGCTTCTAAATTTAAAACCTAAGAAATAATTTTTTAAAAGATAAAGATATACATGTAATCTTATTCTAGAGCAGTGTTAGTGAAGTATTAGCACACATGCTGGGGCTGGCACAGGAGAGCTGCTCTGTTCCTCCTCTTCCCAGAGCTCAAGGAAATTTTTTGCATGCCCTGCCCCTCTGTCCAGCTCTTCAAAATGAGCACTTCCTCCCTCCATTCTCTGGGGTATTTCAGGGGGCTCACAGGCAACTTGAAGTTGTGGTTTGGGCATGTGAACTTGAAAACTTTTGCCAATGCTGTCCTAGAGGCTTAAGAGAAAAAGGAATCAAAGTTCATTTTCCTGAGTGTATTATTCTATGATGAAAATTTATCTTTTCTCATAAAGACAGACTGATTAGACAGACTCATAACTCAAATTTATATTAATACCTTGACCCTTACTACTAATAATTACCAATCATTAATTCTCTGCTTTTCCCATAGGTACGGATAGCTGCCAAGTTCATCACTCATGCTCCCCCAGGAGAATTTAATGAAGTGTTTAATGGTGAGTAATTAAACATAAGTAAATGGTTAAATTGTTAAGTGATGGCTTCATTAGAGGAGAATGTAATTACTTGACCTTGTATTTTTCTCTTTATCATTACAAGTCATTAACTTTAAATCCTTCAAGGTAAAATATTTTATAACCCTTACTACCCCATATACTGTAAAGATTGGATTTGTGCAGGGGGGATGGGACAAAAGGAGCCAGAGAAGGAATGGCTGATAATTAGTGACAATTACTGGCAGTTGAGACCAGAGGGAATTCTGGGGGATTCTCCAGAGGAAGGAGGAGGGAGGAGGGCTGCCAGTGGAGGCCTGGGGAGAGGGAGGAGGTGGGCATCCCAGCTCGGATCCAATCCTGAGGGCTTCTTGAGGATCTTTCTTTGGACATTGAAACCCTGATTCCCTGGTCAAAGGCATCCCATCGCTTCTCATCCATCAAGACTTTAATAGTTGAGTTAGCTAAGTTTTTGGACTCCATTTTGGGAACAATCTTCTTAGTCTCCTTCTCCCATTATCCAACTTTGCTGAGAGACTCCCTTTCAGTAAAAACTTATAATTATAGAAAGGGATAGAAATAGAATAATAGAAATAGAATCAGAAGGAGAAGGGGGGAAGAAGAAGCTTGGGAGTGGGAACCCAAAAGGTTCCCATCTGAGTGATGAACACCATAGAAATAGAGAAGAGGGCACCCCAAAATCCCTCTGCCCTTCACCCCTTTCCCAGTCCCTGAATCGTGAATAATAAAAGCCATTCATTAGTCAGATCGTGTTCCAAAGTGCCTGAGAGACAACAAGGGAGAGGGGAATCACAGCTTGGTCTGGCTGCCTCCATCTTGAAGCCAGACCACCCGCTTTGAAGTTGACTGACCTTGGGGGAAGCTTGGATAAACTCCACCCTCATTCAGAATCGGATTGGGGTACCACATACCTTGTCTTATAGGGAAGGCTCACCCCTAATTCCTGTGGGGCGGCACAACCATCCAGGTCACCCAGTTTCAGGTGACGTCTCCCAATGTATATTAAGCATGAGGGGAGAGCTAGAAGAGAGTCTCACTATATAGACTCTCTCTCCCCTCTATCATAACATTAATTACTGGCTCTTATTATTATAATTTCAGGGTTCTATATCATCTTTCCCACTACCCCAACCTATAAAATAGTGATTGAATGAGAACCAGAACTCAGGCTAAAGTCAAATATTATCAAGTCCCAGAAAGAAACAATTGGTCTCAAGATGAGAGACTCAAAATATGGATCCAAACTGTAGACGGTATAAATTAGGTAATACAAAAACATATGCCTAGGGGGGGCAGCTGGGTAGCTCAGTGGAATGAGAGTCAGGCCTAGAGACGGGAGGTCCTAGCTTCAAATCTGGCCTCAGCCACTTCTCAGCTGTGTGACCCTGAGCAAGTCACTTGACCCCCATTACCTACCCTTACCACTCTTCTGCCTTGGAGCCAATACACAGTATTGACTCCAAGACAGAAGGTAAGGGTTTAAAAAAAATTTTTTAAAAAAACATGCCTATGCAACTGATTCATTATCTAATCATTTCTTGAGATCTAAATATGATAATAAAACAGAAAAGTCTGTGTTGTTATAAGTTTCAGAATTTTCTGTGCATTTTGACTATAATTAAATTTCAGTGCTTAGTCCAACACAGCCACTTCAGTATTCTGGAGAGAATATTAAAATGCCAAAATGTAACCAGTAAAAAAATCAGTAAGCATATCAGCCGTTCATTAATATTGAATGAATCAACTTAGTGTATCAAAGCAGAATTAGGGTCCATGACCATTTGCTGATTATAGTAGGGGGAAAAGGGACAGGGAACAGCATATATTTACTTCCCTAAGTTCTCTTCATCATTTCCACATGCAAATTTAAAACATGCATAAAAACATGCATAAAACAAAAAATACAAAACTAGAAAATGCTACTTAGCCTTTGATTTTAATTCATTTTAATCCTTAATCTTTAAAACAAACTTTCTTTAGTCCCTTTTTTGATAGCTAACAATTATACCTAATTTGTTGGAATATCAGAAAGATAAATGAGTCCAAAATAATAGTCCAGTGATTGTCAGCTTTCCTGGTGCTTGAGTGCTATTTTTTTATTGGCATGCAAGACTCTTAGTTCCTACCTCTTGGGAGCTTTTAAGCCTCTGGGTTTATAATCAGTCCCTCTGTCTCATTTAAGAGTCCAGGAACAACCAAGATCATCATCCACAAATTCCTTCCTCAACATACCCAAAGGAAAGTAAGCTGAATTTGAGCACACCTATTTAAAAGGCTGCTGACCCCTGCATAGAAAAATACTGAGCAATATTACTGCCATTAATCTATGGCTAGTATTTTCAGAAGTTCCTATTCATCTAGATGATTATATCATGATCTTCTAAGATGCAAGGACCAAGAACACTATAACATGCTGACAAAATAATACTGGTATAATGTCTTTGGTTGTAAAATCCTTTGAGAGAAGCCTTTGCTGGTTTTTATTTACACAATACCTTCTATGTAAGTAATAAACACCGAGTCTGAGACATGGTGTGGGATAGTAGATTGAGGACGTGGTTCAAGTCTTGCCTCTGGCCCATCCTGACTGTATGACCCTTGGTAAGTCAACTTTTTAAAACTCTTAAGTTACAAAGAAGGTGCTTACCTACATGAAATTACAAAGTCTCTATGCTTAAAATTTACTTGTATTTGTTCATATCCAGTGACATATCTTTATAAGTAACCTTTTTTTATGCTTAACAATCTAACCTAAACATCACTAAAAATTCAGTATATTTGTCATTTGTTCAACCCTTTTAATATTTCCCCCCAGATGTCCGGTTACTGCTTAACAATGACAATCTTCTCAGGGAAGGGGCAGCTCAGTAAGTACTTTTCAAAACCTACCTTAGCCTATCACCTTAATGTTGAATACATTATTTGTAGAGAACTAGATCTATGGGAAACTAAAGTTATACAAAATAAAACAGATTTTCAGCATCTGTCTGACATTAAATAGTATGGGAAGGGGGATAAGGGTGGGGATATTTACTAAAAATTTAATACATACCATCCCTTTTTTCTCATTTACATTAGTAAATAATCAATCAGTAAATGTTTACTAAGTACCTACTATGGGCCAGGCACAGGACTAAGGAGAGAGTTAATTTCCATCTAGTAAATTATCATGTACTTTATTTAGCTCAAGTGTAAATTTCTTATATTACTAGTTTAGCAAAAGTTAGATGTTACTCCTCTATCTAGAAGAATTTTAAAGTTTTCCAAAGAGCCTCCCCAAAAGTTCCTGGCTACTAAATCTAGAACTTTTAGTGTACTTGTAACACATAGACCAAGTGATGGCAAACCTTTTAGAGATCCAAACCACAACCCTCATGCCAAGTGTGAGCCACCCTCTTACCCCAGACAGGGGAGGGAGGAAGCACTCCCATTAGGCTGCTGGGCAAAGGAACTGGTGATGGGATAAATGTTCTCCGGTCACATGGAGAGGGGGAGGGGAGCAACCCCCTCCAGTATGCTCCAGCACAAGTGCCATAGGTTCACCAGCACAGACATAGACCATCTAAAACATTTTAGATAGTTGTCCTTCAGCAGTTCCTATTAAAAGTTGTTCATTTGCTTAATAGTTCATAGAGGCCTTGCAAAGAGTCAATTAAGATATCATCAAGACACACTACAGCTCAAGCACAGAACACAATGACTTCAAACTTTAGCATCTAAGTTTGATTTCATAAAATTGCAGAGTTGAAATGAGCTTTAGAGTACCTTTCACACAGTGCAAGAAATCTCTTTTATAACATCCCTATTAGGGGAACAATCCCCCACCACCTTCATCTTCATTTATTTGAAATTTGTTGAGCCTTATTTCAAATAAAAAAGCTCTTGCTGTTATATTATATTATATATTATATACAAACTAGAGAATATAATTATAATGTGCTTTAACATTAATTAGTAGTAACATGTGTTTTTTATCTTATATGTGTTTTTTATCTGAGAATTGTTGCCATCTAAAGTTATCTTCAGTTATAGAGATATGTCACAAAACAATTTTTAAGTATTTGAAAACATCTATTATGTTTTCTTTTCTCTTTGTGATCTTCTCTTTACCAGGCTAAAAATTAACTTTGTTTGACCATTCCTCCCAAAACATTCTTAGAGATTCTTTACAGTATTCATCTATTTGGGCTCCCTATTTTCACTCCTCTCTCAAGTATCTACTAGAACTGCATATGTTGTAGATATGGTCTTGTTAGTATCAAGTACAAAAAAGTATTACTTATGATCTGGAAACTTTCTAATAACATAGCCTGGATATATAGCTATTTTGGTAGCCATGTGACATCATTGCTCTTATTAAATAAAATCTCTTAGACTTTTTCTCTTCCTTCCTTTTCCTTTTGGACTCAGTGTGTGATTTCATTTCTTTTGGAAACTTCCCAGTGAAGAAATTCCCTCCATTGATACAAGTTGACATCTACTCTCTAGTTCATGATCTTAGAATAACTGGTGGCATTGAAAGGTTCAGTAACTTGCATAACCTTTGTATTTCGGAGGCCAACTTTTCTTGTGTTTCTTGCCAACTCTGAGTCCAGGTCTATTGTAAAAGTGGGGCACCAGGGATGTTAATTATTATTAAAATATAACCTAAATGGTTTGTGGGTCCACACTGGGTTGAAGGAGAGACAGGACCAACCAGGATAGGGAGACCAAGGGTTCACTGTTTTAACTGACACAGGAATGGCAGTTGTCCCAAAGGTCTCCCAGCTCACCCTAGGCCAGAGTCTTTGGAACCAGCAGGCAAAGGTAAAGCATATGCAGTTTATTTGAGGGAAAGTAAATAAAGGATGGGTTAGGGGATTTCTACACTTGAAACCTAAGGGCAAAACACAGGGGGCAGGGAAGGACTTAACTACTCTATCCTAATTGACCTAAGCCAGGCAGGGCCCAAAGGAGCAGTACTGGAGTCACAGGGAAAGCTTCTTCAAACCTGGTTCCAGCCAGGTTTGGTCAGCACAGCTAACGGGCAATTGGGGTCTCACAGTAATCCAAGGATGGTCACAGGATGCCAAGAGCCAACTCTGCCAGGTGATCCAAGGTACCCAGGTAGGGAGAGTGAGTTTGAAATGCTGTCCACCAGATCCCAAACCACTTCCCCACTTGGAGCAGCTCTGCAGGTCTTGTCCACTTGCTGAAAGCCTTCACCTCTCAGGATCCCAGAGAATCAGGATGCAGTTTTTCTCTAACTCTGAGATCTCCCAGGGTTAGCAACAGTTATGTCCAACTTCCTGCTCCTTCATTCCATCTTGGAATCCTCCAGCCCTTCCTGCTAGGTCCAACACTATTACTAAATTAATTGCTAAATAAATCCTCACAACACTATCTACAGTGCCACAAAAACTACTTCTTAGTTTCCAAGGTGTTTTTCAAATATCTGCTGTTATAATGGGTCCTATACAAAGTAACTTTTAGGACCCAAGTAAAAATTTTACATTTTTCCCAATTACGTTTTATTTTTTTCCAACTCATTAGAGACCTTTTAAAATCTTGATTCAGTAATCCCATTATTTGCCTTTCAGCTTTGTGTCTTTTGTACATTTGATAAGCTCAGAAAACTCTTTTCTTTCCTTTACATCTAATCAGTCCATTGAGAAATCTTGTTAATTCTGTCTCTATAACATCTCTAACATATCCTCCTTACCTCCTGCCCGAACTAAAATAATTTCATAATTTATCTCTCTGCCTTCAATCTCTCTCCTCCAACCCATCTTTCACAGATCTGCCAAAAAGGGGACAACTCAGATAATGCCATTCTAGTATTCAAAAGTCCTCTTTGACTCCTTAGTGCACCTACTTTGAGGTACTCCATCGAATGGTTTGTTTACTTTCGTTTTATTTCATGTTACTTTTCTTTCCATCCTCTATATTCTAGCCAAATTAGCCGCCTTGTTCTTCCTTGAAATAAACATTCCATCTCCCCTATGTAAAAGTGTAGGCCTAAAGGCCTCCCTGACTGCTCAAAGTGCAGTATCTCCCTGCCATCACCAGGTGGTGCTCTGTGCTCAAAGCTGCTCTATTTTCCTTTCACTCACTCATAGAGGCTTAGCCCAACTTTTAGATTCTCTCACTTCCAGTTTCTCTTTTAGTGCTTGGCCCCAGAGTGTTGAAAGTATGCAGATTAACATATATGAGCTTCTTGAGAATAAGGACCATTTTGTTTTCCTTTTTTGAATCCCCTGTTCCTACCACTATATATGCTACCTAGCACTATAGCTACTTCATAGATATTTGTCACTTAATAACATCAAAATGCTCCATTCATTAAACTTCTTATTTCCTTCCCATCTTCCCAACCCATCCCTTCATGTTACCCAAAAGATTACATATTTACATTATAGATCTAAAGTTCATTTACTGAATGGAGTTTAAGAATTGCATTAAAATTCCTTAGTAGCTGGCAACCTGCTCCAAAAAAAATCTGAAATCCCAACTCTTCAATGGTTATAATAGTTCCTATTTCAGATAGACCCCTCAGACTCTTTGCAGGGGAGTGTTATCAGGCAACTCTTTGATACAGAGAAAATAGAAGTTTACTACTCAGTGGAGAGCATTCCATAAATTCACAAACAAATCTGCTTAGAATATACTCCCTCTTCATCTTTGTCTTTCAAAATCCTTCTCTTTAAGCATTCATCTCAGCTGCTACTTCTATGAAATCTGTCCTGGTGCCCCCTGTGGAAAATGTTGGGGAGGTTGCCCTTTTTACACTCTGTTTGTCTGTGAACGTGTAGCATCCCTACCAAAATAATACAGTCTCCTAAGGGGCATACTTTTTAATTTTTGTATTTCTAATACTTCACACAGTGCTTAAGTTTAGTAGGTATTTGATATGGTTTGAACTAAGCTGAATTGATTGTACCTTTTATGTCTTCAAGTCATTTGACATGCCTCTAGAGATTCTAGTCTTCCAGATTATTTTGAATATTAGTAATCAACTTCTTTTGAAAAGTCTTTCAAATAAGTTAACTGTTTGCCTCAGTTTTCTCATCTATCAAATGAGCTGGAGAAGGAAATCACAAACCACTCTAGTATCTTTTCCAAGGAAACCTTAAGTGGGGTCAGAAACAACTCGGAGGATTGAACACAGCAACAATGGTCAAGAAACTGTGCCCACAGTAACTACAGACCTAGCTTGATCTATCTTCCCACCACAAAGAGACAAGTTAGTTACATACATCACTATGAACAATTGAGCCCTAGATCTTAGCCAAAACACTTTATATGGAAACTGTTCTTTTTGTTTTAAGGCTCTAAGACTCCTGGATTATCTTGAGCTAGAGCCTAGCTGGTCCCTGTCTATATGTTGGGAGCTCTACTTAGGCAGTGACTATAGTGTAGTAGGTGACGTGGGGTGGGGGTAGGAGGACCTGCTGACAGGATCAGGTAAATATGTCTGGTTTGCCCAGATGGTGGTAGATATCTCAGCTCAATACTCAAAAAAGATATCAGGAGAGCAATGACTACTTTCATATTCTTGAGGACCATCTAGACCAGTGATTCCCAAAGTGGGCGCTATCACCCCCTGGTGGGTGCTGCAGTGATCCAGTGGAGCTGTGATGGCCACAGGTGCATTTATCTTTCCTATTAATTGATATTAAAATTTTTAAAAGATTAATTTCCAGGGGGATAAGTAATATTTTTTCTGGAAAGGGGGGCGATAAGCCAAAAAAGTTTGGGAACCACTGCTTTAGAGGTTACCGAGTAGAGTGCATGGTGTTGGTCAGAGATGGTATGAGAATACCATTGTTTAGGTGGTACGGAAAGGCCTTTCCTTTGGTATACCAAGCTCTTATAGGTCCTGCTAAGAGAGAAGGACCAACTTCTCATGCTGTTTTCTATAGTGGGACCCTGGAAACCAGCCCAGCAGCTGGTAAGATCAAATGCCTTAGGGAGCCTCTCGGCCAGTGAAATGTGGATAATGCCAAAATAGGACCAGCTGTGTTTTGGAGGTGGCAACTAGTGTTGCTAGTACCAGTCAGCTGCAGCTCAGGCTTTGCTACAACTCCTTCCAGGATCTGGAGCCAGAGTGTGACAGCTGTTGTCCACCCACAAGCTGCTCTTGTCAGCTAGTTGCCCACATTGCCAATGTACTATGGGTTTATAGTGATAGGGGTCCAGATGCAGAAGCAGGAGATCCTGTTAAACAGAGCAAGAGGCAGGAAGTAGTAAAGAGATCAGGTACTTCAATAGTCTCAGGCCACCCTATAGGCTGTATGAGTTTCCTGTGCCAGAGCCTGAAAGACTCAAAAGATAATGCATATTTCGAATGACACACCACAATATGGCTTGGCAGGGCACTGTCTGTATAGTTGCTATAGAGCTATAGCATAGAATCTCTGTAAGACTACTTCCATCCAAAATGCAGGAGAGCATATCATAGGCACTTCTAGGGGTAGAGTAGTAAGGGTATTGAAAGTCCACATGGTGCTGCCTTCTGTTTTCCAAAAGTTACTAGAGGGATTGATTCTAGTAAAATCTAGAAGAAATAACATCATAAAAACAAAACAAAAAATGAGGCACAGATAATGAGAAAGAATCCAATTTTCAAATATGGTTTTGGAGACATTTCAAAATGATCTTAAATAGTTTCACAGGAGGAATGAACTAATAAAATGGAAAACAGTTTTGTTTTGTTTTTTAAACTTGGTCAGTGGTTCTGGCTTATCAAGCCAAGATTCTAACCCAAACCCACAGTTCTTGCAACATGTCAGAGACCTAGTTCTTTTGGGCTTGTGGAACTGGGCTTTGAAAGAAGCCAACAAAAGAGAAGGCAGGGAGGTGGATGGTAACAGCGAAAAGGGCAAAGTACCACAGTAATTAACCAGAATAAGCTATGATGATCAATCAAATAAACAAAATACATTTTTAAAAGATTTCCTTTTAAATTGGTAAAGAATCAGTGCTTCTCCTCTCCCCTACCCATATCATCTGGCTTGTTAGTGTGGCCTGTCAGCAAGTGTTTGGTTTCTAATAAAACAATTTCTCTAGGGTCCTATGTGAGTATGAAATTGCATTCAGTAAACCAGTATATATATATATACAGCCACTGCATCAGGTGAAGCTCTAACATTTAAGGAGTTACTTGGTTTTTGTTGGCAATTTTAGGGGAAGAGAAATAACAAATTTGAACATAAGACTCAATCCTTTTTTTTTTTTTTTTTTTTTTTTTTTTTTTTTTTTGAGATTTGTAATGTACAATTTTACATGTGACTCATAGTTGCATGTAACACAGCTGGAGCTAGACTATTGTCAGTCCATGTTCCTATAGTAAGTATACCTTGTTGAGACACATTTAAATGTATTTAAACTGTATGTTCAAAAATAGTATTTGAACATAACCTGGGTAGCACCATTTTTTTAATCAATCTCTGTTCTGTAGCTTTAAACGATGTTGTCATTCTTTCCTCTTTCACCTTTTTTTGATTAAATTTATCACAAAGTATTCTTGAAGGCAGCTGTGTTTGAGGCCCCTTTTGTATTTTTTTTTCCTTTATACTACAGATCGTGTCTGCTTACTGTTTAGGGTTAAAAAAAGGAAATTATTCATGTAGGAACCCTAAAATTTGCTGAGCTTAGAAGCCATACTAACAGAGATTTAGAGGTGAGACATAGTTATCCTAGAAGGTGCTGGGCGTGATCTTTAGATCTTTTATCATTTGGTAAATAACAAATATATATATATGGAACAATCACTTTTTTTTGTTTAATTTTGCCTACCTAAAAGGTTTGGAATTTTTGTTATTGTTTTGGGCAGTGATTGGTTTTTGTGGGGGAGAAATAAATAATTTTTTAAAGGAAGAGATGAGGTAGAAATATCTTCTTGGAAAAAACTCATTTATTGCCTTAGTTTCTTCTGACTGGCTCTAGGCAATAGAAGTTTCTGAGGGGTGTAGAAATAGGAATGGGAACAAAAAGAGCAATTATTGTGACAAGTGAATTCTGAGAAAGGACTGGTGTTTGCCTGTAAACAAGAGTTCAGAGCATAAGTGTTACTTCTATAAGTTGATCTGGTTTTGTTACCACCATTTACAGTGGTTACCAGATGACCAAGACAACTAGGACAGATTGAATTCCGTAAATCAACGAAGCAAATAAACAGCATACTTTCCCCCCCCCCCAGGGATACCTTTTAAATTGTATTAATTTGATTGGTGACTATAGTTTATTCTGCCTAATTATTGTGGTAATTTGCCCTTTTAGCTGTTACCATCCATCTCTGCCTGTGCTTCTGTGAATGAAAACTCAAGACTATCTCTGGCAGAAAGTTTAGTTTTATAGGGTTAAGTTTAGAATGGCTAGAGGGATGGAAGAAAACCTGTTGCTTGGGGGGGAAAAGCTGCTGGAAGGGAGGGTGGTATGAGAGGGAGCACTGCCCTGCTAGAATTCAGGTTTCTAGATTTTTGCATGTTGTAGTAGAGTCTGCTCCCCAAGACTAAATCCTAGCATCTCACTTTCATTCTCACATTATGTCTTTATATTTTGGAAATAAAGTTGTATAGCTCCACCTCTCACTCTGTTCCCGCAAATGCAGTTGGGAAAGTTTTCTTTACTCAAACTTTTACTTTTGGCCTTTTATTTCTTCTATTTCAAGTGATTATTAATAAATCTTATAAAATATAATACTTGGAGTTGTTGAATATTAATTTTAATCTTAGTGTCTAGGGATTCCCTCCTCTATCCTTGGGAATTCTCTGCCTTTCCTCAGATGATTCTTCCCCTGAGTGATCCAGGCTGAAAATTTAGAAGGGGCAAGATCTTTAGGTAGAGGTATGTTTTAAGGGCTGACACACGTCTTGGGATGAATTTTTCAGGGCACAAAAAGGGAAAGAGGGCATGTGCAAGGTTTGGGGGATTTCCCCTAATCATAAAGCTCTTCCCTTAATTACAAAGGTAACCAATGTACATGTATGGTGTTCCTTCCCCTGTCCTGTTTGTCAACCTTGAAGGTTGCTTGGATCTCCTCCCCTCTCATGTTCTTATCAGCTGGGAGGAAGTCATATATCTGTCAACCTTCAAGATAGTCCCCGTCATTCCCTCCCCCTTTTAGGCTTGGAATGTCAGGCTAGCTCTTATCAGCTGGGAGGGAGACACAGGAGGAAAGCACAGGATTAGAATCTACACTTCTAATTGACAATATCTACTAACTAGTAAAAAAGCTAGGATCTCAAAGCACCATTTAGAGAGGATTTCAGACCATAATTTAAAGCACCATTTCTCATTCTTTCCTATCACACAACCCCATCATTCCCCCCTCCCCACCCTCCCTTATATCTAGGGATATGGGCCAAAGTTCTCTTCTTTTGGAACTTCTTCAAGCTGAAGTGGGGCATAGAGGTGTCCCTCATTGGGGTTAGGGAAAGGATTGATGGACTTGATCTAGGGGATATAGAGCATCCGGAGATGATAATAGAATGGCTGTAATCATCTGAAAGTTAACAGAATATAAGCAGGAAGAAATAAAATAGTAGATTCAGGAGGCAGGGACCAAAAATCAGGAAGAGGGATATTATCAATAAAGGAATCCCCAGATGGAAAGTAAGCAGGAGCTCCATGAGGGTCCAGAGCTACCATACATCTGTTCCTCTGGCACTTCCCCAACTTATAATGAGTGCTCACAAGATGATATGGACCTCTGTGAGAGCCTGCAGGGGCAGCTTGGGCAGTAGGGATTAGACTTTCCTCACCCTTTCTGAAGGACAGGCAAGTTAATGAATGTCTGACCTCCCCCTTTTTACTTAACCTTGCTCTTGCTAGAGAAACCCTTGTCACCAGTCCCTCTTTTGTCTCTACTGAAGGTAGAAAAGCAGTTAAGGCAAAATATCAGGCCAGTTGAGGTGGGTTTTGGCCTTAAGTGTCAATATCATGGTCTTAAATCCCCTGTTTTTCCTCTCAGCTTGTAAACAGAAGAAATTAGTATACAGCATTATTAGACTTCTTTGCAATTTAGTAGCCCATTCCCAATGTCAACAAATTCTGTCTGAGATGTAGTTATTTGGACTCCAAAAACCTTTCTTTAGATGTTCCTGCTAAAATCTTTTATAAAGCAAATCTTAATAGAGATAAGTATAATTTTTCAAATATCATTAAACTATCAGGAAATTACCTTGCAATTAAAATTCAGAAACTTTAGGTTTTTACTTGTCCCATTTGAATCATTTACATTTAACATGCAGGATTATTTAACCTATTGCTTTCTCAATACTTTTCATTTCAATTAATTCCCTTTTTCTTTATCAGGGACCTAATTCTATATATGAACACATAAGTATCAACACTTTTTTTGCAAATAAATTTCTCCACCCCCAGGTTCAGTGATTACACAAAATGAATTACTCTAATTTAAAACAAAAATGGGGGGGGGGGATATACTTAAGTAATTAGTTCCCAGTTGTATGCATAAAACAGTGTATATCAGTTGAGTTGCCTGTAGTAAAACAAATTTGGTTGTTAACCACATTCAAATTTGTGGATATGGTACATGATTAGTATTAACAGACAGTTCAATTATCAATTCACTTTGTTGTTTGTGAATGTCTACACATTAGGTTGAAAGTAGTCACATCTTACAATTTTGCATTATGCCCATCTCTTCCACTGGCCATTCACTCCAATTATATACATTTGTCATATAGTGGAAAAGCAGGGACAGAATTATGACATCAACACTGGTCCTTTTAGTTATAAGCCTCAAAGATATAAAGTGATTTAATAAAACTGTTTGACTGAAGGTAAGAGTCAGACTTATCAGTCAATCATAAAGTAATAATCCCACTTCACAACCAGACTTAAGAATAATTGAGAAACTTTTCCTATTAAAAAATGATAGAATTGGGGGATACTGAGTCACAAAGGGATCCTGCCCTCAGGTGTGTAGAGAATTGTCCCCTTGACCTCTGCCAGATAAAGATCTCTACCTGTGACAGTTCAGGTTCATATTCCTTCTGAGCAACTCCTGGCTTTTCTCTTGAATGGTAGATTTATCAGTGACTTGTCAGACAACAATACCTGAATTCAAAACCCAATATAATATTAGTTGCATTCCCAAAAGCTTTTATCTCAAATGGCAAATCTCACTACTCACAATTTAGAGCTGAAAATTTCTAAGATTCACACACATAGAAGAGATTTTTATTCTACAACTTTTACTTGATTTTCTTTTCTTCTTAAATTATAACTCATCCTGACATAAAGACCAGTTATTAGAAATCATTCCTGTATTATAAACAAACTTGTACATTCTCAGTAATCTAATTGCATTTTTTAGAAATTCCATAACTCAAACAAGCTTTTTTCACAGGACTAGTGACCTTGCTTCACACAGATCAAAGACTAACAGATAAATATATCCAGGGTTTTTTCCTTTAGTTTTCCACACAGTAATTACTTATTTTTCTTTCTTTTCTTTTTTCCCCCCCAATATTGTTCCATTCCTTACCAAGTCTCACCCTTCAGTAATGGACCCAACTGAGAGGATTTTCCCCCATAGTATTACAATTCATCTATCTGGGAATTCTTAGGAGATTTTGGACTTCACCCCTCTTTTACCCTCAAAAAGTTTCCCTTCTTTTAGTAGGGAAACTAGACAGTTCATAAAACTCAAACAAATCACAAAATAGGTAAGCGGACATGGATTAACCTTAAATCAGACTTATTTTAGCATTTTAAAACATTCAAACCTTTTTTCCTCAAAACCATGGTTTAAAGCAGGGTACAACTTACTTTCTGCCTTAACTCTTCACATTTCTTACTTAGAACTTGCACATGTCAACATGGAATCTAGAAACCCCAAACTTGTAGCCTAGTAAGATCTGATGAGCCCCAAGTTTTAGAACTAGCTTGTAGGTTGGAAACTCCAAAGCTTTTATTGTTCTCAGTCCCGGTGAGAATCCACCTTGAAGGGAATCTCAGGCAGCAGTTTCAGACTGAATAATGGACCCTAAAGTAAATGACAATCCCAGTTAGGTGGAACTAAGCATCAGCAGCAGTCAGTCTCATAAACTGAAGGTCCCCGAATTTGATCCTGAAAGGGGGATGTGGTACAATGGGAGAAGCTTCTAAGGCAAAAAAGAGGCACTCAGAAGATGCTTAGTCCCACCTAACTGGGATTGTCATTTACCTTAGGGTCCATTATTCAGTCTGAAACTGCTGGCCTGAGATTCCCTTCAGGGTGGATTCTCTCGGGGACTGAGAACAATAAAAGCTTTGGGGTCTCCAATTTATAAGTTAGTCCTAAAACTTCATCAGATCTTATTAGGCTACAAGTTTGGGGTTTCTAGATTTCATGTTGATACACATTACATTTCCCCCAATGGACTTTAATTAAAAGCCCTTAAACTTTCAAATGATCAAAGTCCTTTAATAACTTGTTTCTTTCACATTGTAATCCTGCACTTTTCTCACCTTCTACATGCTTTCACCATCTTAATTCAAGAAACTTCACTCTAATAAGTATTATTTTTGTTTTTGTATTATGCCCAAATAAACACTTCCTTGACTGTGAAATATCTTAATGCTTAATGGCCTCTTCCTTCTATAATTCAGGTTTGTCTCTTATCTGTTTTACTTACTTGTTAATTGCTTGCTGATCTCAAAATAAACTTTTCCATCTGAATTAAAAGATAACAATGAATTCACCAGAAGTTTTCACAGCAACATTTCAATACAAAGATTTCCGTTCTTTCCCACTGTACAACCCCATCACTTCCATTTCCAGTAGCATAGAGCTAGCTAGTGTTGACTTGGAAATAACACAGAACTACTAAAGTAGTCAGAAAAACCTAGTCTTTAATCAGGAAAGAGATAGGTTCCAGTAATCTGCTGCTATCACAGAGTCAAGCCCCAAAAACAACTCTGGAGTCAACACCCTGGAGCTCTGAGACTTACCCTTGGGAGAATGCACTGTGCCACAGGATTTCTCCAAAGAACAATAGAACTTGGGGAACTTGCATACCTTTTGGGGAACTAAAGCCTGGGAAGTACGATTGATTGACATTACCTGGGCTACAAGGAAATGAGAAGTCCCAGACCTGATTGTCAAGGAGAAACTGATGCCCCTGGGCTGGGCTATGGGGAAGAGGATTTTGATACGGAGGGTGAAACTACTAAGACAAAAGGGTACTTAACATTTTATTTAGGTCTACTTAAGGTCTGTTGTTCTGTCTGAAATGGGCAATTCTGGGACAGTTCTTGGGGGGGTTGGGGGGGGCAGACTTGGGGTCTCCAGATTTCTAGTTGACACTAGATGTCCCTACACTCACAGATGAAATTCAGCATTTCCTAAGATATAGTTAACTTACAAAAAACACAAAACTATTAAATAGCCATAAAGCCACTCTTTAATCAAGGGAAAGGGGGAACAGGGCTAGTTAGGCCTCTTATGTAGAGCTGCGCCTTGTGCAGAGTCCAAGAATTGAACACTGCTTCGCTCTGCTCCCAGACCCCCTGGGAGTGACACTGGGCTAGATGAGGGACTCCAAGGAACAAAGGAAATTGAGGAACTTATATACCATTTGGGAAGATCCTGGGGCTGGGAAAGATGGCTGACGTTGTACTGACAGGATACAATCAAGCTTGAGAAAGGAATCATAGCTAGAGGCTAGGGTGTAAGGGAAGGAACTGCTTACACAATGGATACTAAAGGATGGTCCCTGCCCTGGTTTGTCTTCCTGGGACAGGGTCTCTGATACAATGGGCAAGACTACCTAAGACAAAAGAGTATTTAGCATTTACCCTGGGGTCCATTATTCAATCTGCTACTGCTAGCCTGAGATTCCCTTCTGGGTGGATTCTCTCGGGAACAGGGAACTAGCACAAGCTTTGGGGGTCTCCAACCTACAAGTTTGGGGTCTCTAGATTCCACGTCGACAGTACATTAGAGTTCCTACTCAGCTCTTGTGGAGTTCCCTAAACTATTGAAATCATAAGTCTGGACTAAAAATAAAAGTACAAGAGGCTTTTAAATAGTAGATTTAAAACTATATGAAGTCTTCGCTCCCAAGTCCTTACAGTTTAGAAGCAGAGATAAGGAATATATTTAGGTAAACATGGTAAAAAAAAAAAGTCCTAGATTTGGAGTCAGAGGACTTTGAAGTCAAATCCCACACCTGCTACTTACTCTTTTTTTTTTTTTTTTTAACCCTTAACTTCTGTGTCTTGGCTCCTTGATGGAAGAGTGGTAAGGGTGGGCAATGGGGGTCAAGTGAGTTGCCCAGGGTCACACAGCTGGGAAGTGTCTGAGGCCAGATTTGAACCTAGGACCTCCCGTCTCTAGGCCTGACTCAATACACTGAGCTACCCAGCTGCCTTCCCCCCCCCCACTTTTAATATCTCTAGAGCTCAGTTTTTTCATCTGCAAAAAGAAAACGTGGAATCTAGAAATCCCCAAACTTTTAGCCCAGTAAGATCTGATGAGCCCCAAGTTTTAGGATTAGCTTGTAAACTGGTGATCCCAAGTTGGTCCCCATTCCCAGGAGAGTTTGCCCCGAGGTAAATTTCAGACTGAACCATAAGACACTAAGGTAAATGATAATCTCAGTTAGGTGAGGCTAAGCAAATGCTAAATTTCCTTTTATCTTAGTTTTTTCCCATTGTATCAGGCCTGTTCCCTAGAAGACCCACACCTTGGCAGGGATCATCCTTTTAGTGTCCATTGTAAGATAGGAATCCTAGCTGCTGGCTATGGTTTCTTTTAGGAAAGCTAGTTTGGGCACTCCCTTTACTTGTAGCCTTGGTAATAACAATCTTATTTCCTGTCCTCTGTTTCCCAAAAGGTATATAAGTTCCCCATATTGTTTTGTCCTTCAGAGCTTTCATCTAGTGCAATAGCATTCCCAAGAATTTAGTGACCAGAGCTGCCCGAGTCTGGGGACTCTGCATGGGTTTGTGGCACACAGCTTTTCAATGAGGCCTAAATTCTAGCGCTAAACTCCTTTCCTTAATAAAAGTGAATTTTCTGACTAATTAATAGTTCTGTGTTTGTTCCCAGTTTAGCAAACTAAATGATTTCTGGGGACTTTATTGGCTCAAAAGTTATGATCCTGTAATCCAAATCCCTATAATGTAGAAGAGAGTTAACTCAAGTCAGAGAAAAGATTAGAGGGAAAGATTACATCTTCTTGAGAGAATGCTTTCTAAACTATACCTTAAAAAAGAGAAATAGTCATAGATTGGGAGTGGGTGACAGAAGAACTTTTCAGGCATGAGAAAGAAAATGTATAGATGCATGGAGGGAGAAAAGGGAAATGGAAAGCAATTAAGAGTCCAGAAGAAAAACTGAAAGGCTAGGTTGGAGTCAGAATTTGGAAGACCTTTAAAACAATGATAACAAGTTTTTACTTTATTCTGAAAAAAATGGGGCAATATGGAAGACTTGTGGAGAAGAGTAATGTTATCAGGCATTAAATACTTTGAAAAAGGGGGGAAATAAATAAATCATTTAAGAGGCTCTTTTTACACTGTCAGAGGGGAAGTTATCAAGGCCTGAACTCAGGTGGTAAGGATAGAAAAGTGAAGAATATTATTAAGAAATTTCATACTTGGAATTTTGTCATTATTAGTCATTATAATTAGTATCATTATTTTATACTTCATTTTATGAGTAGATAGGAGGTAAGAAGGAATGTAGATAAGAGTAAGAGTGCCGAAGTAAATTTTGGCTATTTTATAATTTTTACATAGGACCATTCCTGTCTTTAGATACTAGAATAGTGTTTTCTTATTCTAACTACCAGCTAGAGATTTATTCATATTACTAAGTTTCTCTTTTAAAATGTAAATACACTACAGGAGGGCTGAACCTACTTTATCAAATAATCAAATGCCTAAGCAATGAGCTATAAGTATAATAAGAACATGAGTTTTGGTAGTGAGATGTGAAGGAAAAGGACATTTTGTAACTTGGAGCAGTTTTTTGGTGAAGGACAAGCTAAACAAAATCTATTTTTAATTGTATAAAAGTATGCAAACAAGATACAAGAAAGTAGTAAAAGTTATATGATGCATAAAACTGAAGGTTGGCAACATGTGAGCACCATCTCAAGGTCCTTGGGAACTGACTAGGAAATGATACAAAGACCATCTATTTGTGGCAGTTCCAGGGACCAGCTACTTATTCTTTCTTTGGGAGAGAAAAGAAGAACCCAAATTAAAAGGGCCAGTGAATTGAGGTTTCAAATAACAAATAAAACAATTAGCCTAGTCCAAAGCAACCACATTTCTTACCTCATCCAGACCAGGAACTTGCTCTTTCTTTTTCTTTTGGGAAGAAAAGCAGGGAGTCAAACAAGCCTGTGCATTCTAGGTGTTAATAAAGTTGTGACTATCACCTGGACCTTTGAACCATGTGTAGTAGTCACCTTGAGTGGGATAAAATGACACCCCCCCTCCTTATTACAAATTAAGAATCTGGAGTCAGAAAATTAAGGTGAAAGAAGCAGTCTTATTTAACATTCTTTTAGAGATAAGGGGAGCTACTGTTTATTGCTCTTGTATCTGGGGCCTTCTGTCTTTTATCAATCTCTTCTCCAGGCTTAATCTTTAGACAAATATTCAACAAAAGATCTTTGAAATTCAAAACAAACTAGCCATATTTTTCCTAATTGGGGTATTAATTAAAACATTTTATTTCACTCAACTTGATTAACTCCTATATCAAAATAGTTGCTCATCCAAAGTTGTTTCCCCAACTATTCCTAAAAGTGAGGACTGTAACTAAACAAAGATTAAGTTTGTTTCCTCGTTTAGCAGTTACCTGGCACATAATAGGAATCTAATTAAGTGCCTACTATAAAATAAGTACTTAAAAATACCATCAGTATTTATTTTATGGGTGAGTAAACAAGATAAATTAAAGGTAATTTGATGTGGCAACACATCAGGAAGATCAGAAAATGCTTCCGGTAGAAGGTGACTCCAGTTATTAAGGAAATAAGGAAGCAAATAGCAGACCGAGGACAGCCTTACAGAGGCTAGATACATAGGTAGAAGATGAAGTGTAGTTTGTCTGGACTGAATAGTGTGTGAAGGGGAATGTAACATATTATTAGCCAGGAGAAGTAGGGTAGGGCCAGGTTTAGAAGGCATTTAAATGGGCTTCAGGCACTTCTTAGCTGTATGATTCCAGGCTGGTCACTTAACCCCAGTGGCCTAGCCCTTGCTGCTCTTCCCTTTTAGAATTGATACTAAGAAGATAAGAGTTTGTGTTTTTTTAAGGTTTTTAAATGCCAAAGGAGTTTTTATTCAAACCTAGGTGTGTAAGTGAGCTTGATTAGACTAGTGACATGATCAAGCCTGTAGTTTAAGAAAATCACTTTGGGATCTACAGGGAAGATGGATTTTTAAAAGGATAGACTTGAGGCAGGAAACAAATTAGATAATTTCATTAGTCCAGACCAAAGGTGAGGAGGAACTGAACCATGGTGACCATGAGAAAGAAAAGGGGAGAGATGTGAGAAATGTTGTAGAGGTAGACACAAGACCTGGCAACTGATGGAATACATGAAGGAAGAGAGACCACAGTTTTGAACTTAGATCACTAAAAGGATTGGAGAGTCCAAGATAAAAAATGAGGTATTTGGAAGGGAGATTGGTTTTGGAGAAAAGACAATGAGTTCTGTTTTGGACATGTGGAATTTGAGGTGTATGTGCTACATCCAATTTAAAATATCTAATAACTGCCTGAAGATTGAAGTTCAAGAGAGATACTAGGGCCAGCTCTATAGATTTGGGAATCATCTGCATAGAAATGATCATTCACCATTCCCTCCCCTCTCCCCACCCCCCACCCCCACCCCCCCAAAAAAAGAACAGCATTGAGACAGGAAAAGTCCTGAAGATAGAGTCTTTGGATATACCCATAGATATGGGGTGTGATATGGATGATGAATGAACAACAAAGGAGTCTGAGAAAAAGTGTTCAGATTGGGGAATAATCAAGAGAAATTGTAGTCACAACCCCCTCCCCCCCAAAAAAAAAAATAACCAAGAGGGAAAGGGATTAGCAGGGCCAAATGCTGCAAGGGAAGTTAGGAAGTGTAAAGACTGAGAAAAAGCCATTAGATAGATAGACAAATTATGGATCATTGTTATCCTAGGAAAGAACCATTTCAATTTAATGATTTGATCAGATGCCAGATTGCCAGGAATTTAGAAGTGATAGGAAAGAAAGTAGAGGTAGTGAGCATAGATGGTATTTTCTAGGTGTTTACTCAATAAAAGAGAGTTGAATATTTGGGTGGAATTGGTCAAGTGAAGGTTTTTAAGGATGGTGGAGAACCTGAGCATATTTGTGGGCAGCAGAACAAGAGCTAGTAGAAAGAGAGAAATTGAAGATTAGTGCAAAGGAGGATAGAGGAAGTGGGAAGCAGGGAAGTAAGGAAGTAAGGGCACAGTTTTCTGTGGAGAAGGGGTCAGCTATCCCAACAACTGCCACCTCTAATAGAGCAGGCAAGCCAGCCTAAAAACATTCCAAGAGAAGCAAGAGTAAACTTGTGCCCAGGCAAGTGAAGCTACTACCACCTCCCTTGAGTTCCAGAAGGAGGTATTACAGGACCTTTGACCCAAGAACCTCTCTTCTTTCCATTCTAGCCCCTGTAGCCTACAGGGTAGGCTACTTCTATAGAGAAAGGGTTAGGCATCCCCACAAACTTATGACCGACTGCCACTTACAGATTCAGCAAATCAACCTAACTAAAGCCATTGGAGCATCCTGAAGGAGAGATCAGAAGCCAGGCATATCAAACCACAATCATTACCTCCCCTCAGACTACAGTGGAAATAGTCCATGACCTCAAAAACAAGAACCTTTGAAGTATCTATCAGGATCCTCCAAATGACCTGATCTTTCTTTCAGCCTAAACCACACAACCTGAATCAATGAGAGGAGAAATTATTGGGAGAAAGGCTCACCTTCCTCACTACCAACAATGCCAAATGCTGATTAGCTGTCACCCTGGGCAGTTAAGTTCAAGAGCCTTAGGGGTTGACAGCACACAAACACCCCACCCCTCCTTAGGTACAACCTAACCCTCACAGCCAAGCCTCAGCTATTGACCCAAGGAAGGAAGTTCTTTCCATCACAGTTCTTGGCACTGCCAAATGGTTCATCATCAAAAATTGATATGACTTTATCAATAAAAATGACATTTTTAAAAATGGGATATTACCATCCACTTTGCTTCTATGCCCTAAATAAAGATCATGGAACTCTTTCCATCTGACTTAAAATTGAAACCTTCCATATTGTCCGGGTCCAGCCGGACACAACCGAGGGGTCCGGGGAAACGGCAACCTAATTACCCATAGGGGAAGAAGAGGGGAAACCTCGCGTGCAAGACACAGAGTCGTTTTGATGGATACGAGGCTCGTTTATTGGAGATCTATGACAAGAATATATACGCAGAGGGCAGAAGGGGGTGGGCAGATACTAAGGGGGAAAGGAACGCGGAAAGGGAGCATAGAAAATCTCTGGTGGCGTCTTACTGTCTCCAAGCAAGGCTGGGCCTATGATCAATATCTTATCTTAGAAGAGTGAATGATATCTATTCTTAGAAGAGTGACTATCTTTTCTTAAAGTCTTGGTCCCTAACACCATATGTGTTGTATCCCTCATTAGAATGTAAGCAAAGATTTTTTTTTCTTTATATTTTTATCACTAGCTAAGCTTAGCACAATGCCTGGGCACATTGCAGATACTTAATAAATGCTTGTTGGTAGACTGACTGAGTTAAAATAACTTGAAAGTTCATCTTTAATACTTTTGTTAAAGATAAGACTTAAGTCTGTGACCTAGACAGCAAGAGCATTATACAATGCTTTCACTATTACAATATTTTTCAAAAGTAAGTTTTCTTTTACTTTATTTTCATAGTTTTTGATGTAATATTAATCTTATTGAATTTACTAATTTGTATTTTTTTAACAGTGCATTTGCCCAGTATAATATGGATCAATTCACTCCAGTGAAGATAGAAGGATATGATGATCAGGTAATTTCTGTTTCTGACCTAAAGAGATCTTAATAAAAGCAAAAGCTGTTTGAAAGTCACTCATTAGGACAGCCTAAATTGGGCAAAACTAAGATTTTGTTCCTCAATACAGTATTATTCCTAAAATTAGGTTTAATTGTGACCCTTTGTACAAATTATCTACTGGAAACATCCATAGTAATGAGGAGGGTCATCTCTAGCAAGGGAGCAGAACAAGTAAGATGAGAGATTAATTCCTGCAATAATGTCTTATTTTCTAGTTATCCATCTACTTATATACCATTAAAAATGGGTCTTGAATAACTAGCAAATAATAGAATAAAGATTTAGCTTGCACCCGTGAGAATTTTCAAAAATAAATGTTGGGCAAAATGTTAATTTTAATATATTTATATCTATAAATTTTTATTGTGTTTGAAAGGTCTTAATTACAGAACATGGTGACCTGGGTAGTGGCAGATTTTTAGATCCAAGAAATAAAGTTTCCTTTAAGTTTGATCATTTACGAAAAGAAGCAGGTGACCCCCAACCTGAGGACATAGATGGAGCTCTAAAATCTTGGAGAGAATCCTGTGACAGCGCATTAAGGACCTATGTGAAAGATCATTATTCCAATGGCTTCTGTACTGTTAAGTATCTATTTATTTTACTATTATATAAAATTCTTTGTACATACATATACATTTACTTCATGCATTGGAACTATAATCTATTATATATCAATTATTTCTTCTTATTTAAGAATCTTTGTGTTTGTTACCCAACTCACTTTTGAGACAAATGGTATGAATTATTTGACACTACTACATTTGTTTCTACAATAATGTTTAAATCCATATCAGATTAGTGCTATTTTGGCATTGATATTAATAGACCCTAACTAAAATGTTAGAAAATACTTAAGTTGGACATGGAGAAAATGTCAAAATAAGGTTTTGGGGAAGAGGCCTTGGCCCTATGTATGATTCTCTGAAGGATAATTGTCCTTGATAAAATAAAAGGATTTTATTCAGAAAAGAAAATTTATATATTTTTTTCAAAACATGGTGGTGATAAGAATATCTTTAAAATTACAGCTGTCATAGAGAAAGCCAGCCTTGACATTGATTTGGAAGACCTAACCTTTGAATCCCACTTCCATCACTTAATAATTGTCCTTCAATCTCAAATTCCTCATCTGGAAAACAGGAGTAAAAAGATTTTCTATCACCTACCTTGTATCCTCATTATGAGGAAACCTAACATACTGCATAAATGTGAGTGATTCCTGTAGGCCAGAAGTTGTGCAATAAAATTTTAAGACCTGGATAAGAGGTTTAGTGACCCCCTGTTTTATAACTATAATATTTTTGTCATGCTTTGGCCTTACTGGTATATTGTCATTTCAGTTTTATCCATCCAAAGTAACATAATGTGAGTAATGCCTAAGTGAGTTTTATATAGCCTCTGAAGTCTTTTTTTTTTCCCCCTTTCACAAATAGGTTTATGCTAAAATTATAGATGGGCAGAAGACTATTATTGCCTGTATTGAGAGTCACCAATTTCAGCCTAAAAACTTCTGGTAAGAATATAGAGGTTGAAGGAAGCTTAGTAACACAGTGGATAGAAAACCAGGCTTGAATTGGGGTGGACCTGGGTTCAAGTCACGCCTCAGACACTCCCTAACTAAATGGCTCTGGGCAAGTCACTTGACCCCAGTTGCCTAGCCCCTGCTACTCTTTTATCTTAGAGTTGATACTAAGACCTAAGATAGTGGGGTGCCCCCCCCCCCCCCCCCGCCCCGCAGGGGGAAGATGTAGAGGCTGTCTTCTGTTTGTAATGTTTATTATAAAGTTACTGGTTACCAGGAGTTGTGGGGTTTTTTTATTTGGGTTTTTTTAAATAGTGCTCCCCACAAAGAAGGGTTAAAGCAACTTGATATTTATGGCTGAATCTTTTTGAATCCTGATAAAATGTAGAAAGTTTCTTGCCCTATCCATTGGCAATATTCAGCCTTTGTTTTTTCTTTTCATTTTCTGTCCACTTTGTTCTCTAATTGAATTTTGGTCCTGCCTAGGAATGGTCGTTGGAGATCAGAGTGGAAGTTTACCATCACACCACCTACAGCTCAGGTGGTTGGAGTGCTAAAGATTCAGGTGAGGTCAACTGGCCAAATGATAATGAACTCAGGACATGAAACATCTTCATAACTTTGCTTCAAAATTTAATTACATTCTATTTAAATGTGCTTTTAAGTTATTCCAGAGCTTAGATTTGTAATAAGAAAGTGAATATGGGCTTTTTATAGAATGAAAATGGCAAATTTATATTGTATCCCGACTTAGAGCCTACTAACTACTAATCTACTAACATGGTATATAACCTGCCTTTATAGAGAAAATACCCACAACAATGAAATCGAGATCTTTTAAAGTTTGAAATACAGGCCTAGAGAAGGGAGGTCCTGGGTTCAAATCTGGCCTCAGACACTTCCCAGCTGTGTGACCCTGGGCAACTCACTTGACCCCCATTGCCCACCCTTACCACTCTTCCACCTAGGAGCCAATACACCAAAGTTAAGGGTTTAAAAAAATAAAAATAAAAAAAGAGTGCACTACACAAAGGCACCAAACCTATTAAAAAAAAAAAGTTTGAAATATTTCTGTTTGCAATGTTGTGAATAACTTGCTCAGAGATGATGTGTTTTTTTTTTTTTTTTTATTTAATTTTAAACCCTTAACTTCTGTGTATTGACTTATAGGTGGAAGATTGGTAAGGGTAGGCAATGGGGGTCAAGTGACTTGCCCAGGGTCACACAGCTGGGAAGTGTCTGAGGCCGGATTTGAACCTAGGACCTCCTGTCTCTAGGCCTGACTCTTACTCCACTGAGCTACCCAGCTGCCCCCTAGAGATGATGTTTTCATATGAACTGCTTATTTAATTTATTCAATCATTCCTTCTTACAGGTACATTACTATGAAGATGGCAATGTCCAGTTGGTTAGTCACAAAGATGTACAGGATTCAGTAACTGTTACTGTAAGTACAGAATGCCTCCTCTTATAATATTGCTGTTGGCCTTGAAGGAATCTGTATTCTACTTCATTTCTGATCTTAAAAGTAAAATTTAAACACAAAGTTTTCTGTCGAGATTTTGACTTTGGAGGTCTCCATGAATAGAGCAACATGCGGTTCCTGGGACAATCATAAAACCAGTTATACCAGTTGCCAGTTTAATCTTTGACCTAGAGCAGTAGTGATGGCTCTAGAGAATGTGATGTTCTTTCTCTCTGTGAGGTGATCATACAGTATGTAACGAATTCAGAAATCTCTTCTCTCCACTATAGCCAAACTTAGAAAATGTTGACCAGTGAGATAGCAGAATTGCTTGCTAGAAAGCAGTAATGCCTTTCACTGGGAAATACATGGTGACTAATATAGTAAGCTGCTCTTCAGTTCAAAAAACTTCAGTACCTGTTATATGCAAAGCACTAACTATATCCCCCAGAGTTCCTCTGAGAGACTTGGGGAACCAGAGTCATTTTTTTGCGTGTGTTACATCCATTGATTACTCCCCTAGCCATGGATGTGGCTACCAGGAGGTTAAGTCCTTGTCCAGGTACCAGTTTGTTTAAATTTTTTTTTAATCCTTCCTTTCTGTCCCAATAACAACTCTAGGACAGAAGAGCAAGAGCTAGACAAACAGGATGAGGTGACTTACTCAGGGTTACACAGGTAGGAGGTGTCTGAGGCCAGATTCGAACACAGGTCCTCCCAAATCTAGGCCTGGCACTCTATCCCCTTCACCACCTAGCTGCCCCTTATATTTAAGTTAAAAGGAAAGCCCATGGACCAGCCAGAGATATTGTAGGAAACAACCCCTTAATGAGTTTGACTGCTGAGAATAATATGTAAAAAATGGGAGACAGTTTAGTGCAAAGTTTAATTGATAAGCAGTGGGGAAGAGGGGGGGAAGGGAGGAGACCCTCTATACAATTCTCACACATTAATATGGAGGTTTATATAAGGGCGTCAACATAGCATCAGGAAACACAGAAACACAGATAAATTCGGCTAAAAAGACATGTTTCAAAGAGCCTTTGGTGGCCACTTGGTGCTAAGCCATTTATATGTCAAAGTTTGGTGCATATAGGATTTTGAGGATACACAGGTGAAGGGAGAAAAGCAAGCTGTTGGAAAGAAAATATTTTCAGATCCATCACTGTACTATACTAACCTTAAAAAATATTGTTGCCAGGATTTTTCCATGAAGAGATTCTATTAAGTTACAGCCTCCCTTAAGGGGGAGATTGTCATTGCAGTCTCAAGATCACCAGGCCTAAATCTCATAATACTCTAATGACCAAATTCTCAATCTTTTACCTTTGTCCTTTTCTACTGAGTGGCAGCAAGAAAATGAAAAGATAAGAAAAACTTTTTCTTTTTTAATCTGAATCTTTAAGCAAAATATGTCTGGTTGGGGCAGCTGGGTAGCTCAGTGGATTGAGAGCCGGGCCTAGAGACAGGAGGTCCTAGGTTCAAATCCGGCCTCAGACACTTCCCAGCTGTGTGACCCTGGGCAAGTCACTTGACCCCCATTGCCTACCCTTACCACTCTTCCACCTATAAGTCAATACACAGAAGTTAAGGGTTTAAAATTTAAAAAAAAATAAATAAATAAATATGTCTGGTTGTCATCAATCATAAGCAGCAATTCTGGGAGTTAATAAGTTAATTTATAAAACTGATTCCTCTGGCACAATTTCTTATTTTCAAAGGTGTGTTCTGATCCTCTTCCTTTAGAGAATAAATTCCTTTATTCATTTTTTATATACTACTTATATATGATCAACTTATTCATGCTTTTTCTCGCCTTTTATTAGGATGATATACAAACTGCCAAGGAATTTATTAAAATCATAGAACATGCTGAAAATGAATATCAGGTAAGATGGGGTAGTTGGATTTTTTTGGTTATTTTTTGTTTGGTTTTTGGTAATTTATCTAGAGACATCGAATCTGTATGTCTTAATACCTTACCATGCATCTATTTTCTTTAATATTAATATGTATCAAGACTTGAGGATCTTGACTTTTCTGAAACTCTTAGATTTGCATTTCCCCTTGGCTCCATTTTTAAAATACAGTTAATTGGGGTTCTTAAATTCTTCCGCACTAGTGTTTCCTTGATTTGCTTCAGTGATTAGAAGAAACACTCAACAAAAAAAAATCAAGTCCTGTCATTTGGAGGCTACCCAAGCACCTCCTTTATTACTCAAGCTACTTTTTTAATGCCACCTGATCTAGCTTCAGTTTCTGTTCTAGACATTTATCTACAAATCAATTATCTATTTCAGACCGCCATTAGTGAAAACTATCAGACAATGTCAGACACCACATTCAAGGCCTTGCGCCGGCAACTTCCAGTCACCCGCACCAAAATCGACTGGAACAAGATACTCAGCTACAAGATTGGCAAAGAAATGCAAAATGCTTAAAGCTGGATGTGAAATTCTCCAATTGTAACATGCAAAAAAAAGAAGAAGAAGAAAAAGAAGAAGAAGAAAGGAAAAATAAAAGATTCAAAGTATGGTCTCTTATAAGTAGGTGGTTTATAAACAAGTGTGGTATTTTGCTAGGGCTTTCAAAGTTAACAGGTTTTCTAGCCTCTTGGAGTACTATTGAACCAATAGCATTGTCTTAATGTTTTTTTGTGTGTGTTGTCCTTGCCATGTAACTTCCTATTGTGATTGTATCTACTTGTAGGATTTTTTTAAATTCAGTTATTTTTAACAGTGTAAAGAGAAAGAGATATGTCCTGGAATTTATGTACTGGTTAGAAAATTTCCTAGCCATGAAAGCCCTCTCACAAACAGGCAGGCAATGTTTTCAATACTTAACCCACCTAGCCCTGGTATACCAGTGGTTTTTACTGATCAACCAGTAGCTAAAGATCCAATGCTACAAAATATATCTACATAAAATCCTTTCTCTTCTGACTGCTGATTGCCACTTGATGGCATCCTAGTAACTGTAGATTTTTAAATATTTAGAATGGGGTTTTAAGGTCTGGAAATTCCATGATAACCAGTTTCTCTGGGAAAAATTTGGAGGTTTTGTGTTGTTGTTTATTTTTTAATCCAAAGACTTGAACCACATTCCCTCCAAGTGAACCTGTTTGCTTTCTTCCTTTTCCCCTAGTAACATAGTTGTTATAGGCATCTGCATTTTTAGAATATAGTTACCCCATTTATATATTTTTTTATATTCAAGAACTGCTGACACAGTCTGGATGTAGAAGAATAAATATTAAAACTTGAAAAATGCAGATGCCTAAGGAATAATAATAGGCATTATTGTGCTTTAATGCTTTGTGGCAGGTGACTAGAGTTTGTACTGTAAGTGTATGAATCAGACAAGTGCATAAATCACGAATAAAAACAAAAAAGATTTGCACCAAAGTGAGAAGAATAACTTCTAAGTAGTGTCTTTCTATTGTTACCTGTTTCTTAATGTACTTAAAGGGAACACTGGCAATTTACTCTAAATAGTTTGTAAAACTTGTTTGACATTCTTCTTCAGTCCTGCCTGCCAAGAACTCAAGTCAGACAGTGATACAGCAGCCCTTCCAAGAGGGTGAGTGAAGGTATGTGTTCCATAGCTCTCCAAACACAGAGCCACCATGGATTTGTTATAGTTAGTATCAGAACTATGTATGGTGAATTTATTCTACATTGTTTACACATAGGTGACCAGGCCTTAACAATAGGTCATTTTTTAAAAGAAAAAAAAAACAAGTGCTGTCTTTCTATCTCCAAATACACATTGAAGAGGAGAAGGTTTGTGCTGAAAGTGGCATCGTTTTTGTTTAGTAATACAGTTAAGCAAGAGTGTTTCCAAAGTGTCCCGTTACTTATGTAAACTTTTTTCCAAAATAAAATATATTTGTATTATTTGCCATTCATAATATCCATCCATATTACAAAATCCTCTGTACCTACTAGTAGAAAATACAACCGTTTTGTTCTAAAGTTGTTTGAGTCTCTCCTTTATAATCTCTTCAGTTTTGCTCTCAAGGTGGGAAGTAAAAATGTCCATTTTTGGATCTAGTTTAGGAAAAATATTCACGCTATCTGAATCTGGTCCCTGCCCCTAATATTATATCCTAGTATTATATCCTCGCTGAACTTTGAAAAACTTAAAGAAATCAACCTTAAGATAGTTAGGAACTGTCTAAATAGCTTGATTCCTGTTAAAGGACAGGACAAAGCTAGTTGTGTGACCTTGATAGCACAGAAATCAGTTGCTGGACCTTGAGGCAGAAAGACCTGAATTGAAAGACTCAAGAGATTTACTCACTTTGTGACCTTGGGCAAGTCACTTAAGTGTTCTTTGCCTCAATTTCCTCAGCTGTAAAAATGGGGATCGTAGCACATACTTCATGAGGTTATTGTCAGAATTAAAAAAAATAATTGTAAAAGCACTTAGCACAATGCCTGGCACATAGTAGGTAAATACTTATTCCCTTCCCTTAACCCCACTTCTCTGGGCCTGAATTTCCTCACCTGTAAAATGAGGAGATTGTTCTAGATAACCTCAATAGCCTGCCCTTTCTGGTCTGACATCATAAGTCCCTGAATCTTTGAAATTTGTAAACAGTGGGCTTATCTCAGAAGGTTGTTTTCACCCCCTCCCAGTCTGCTTTAGCTACAGATTTATGGGAATTGCTTTTATCATGTTTCTCAAACAAGAACTAAAGGGGAGTTTCTGGGCCTCACTCATTCCAAGGCCAGTTCAGATCTTCATGTCTTCTAGTAAAGTAACTCTCTGCAACATGTAACTTGTGCTGACCTCAAACATTTCTACCACTGGCTTTGCATTCCTCCATGTCGGCCTGCCCCAGGATGCCCCATTAATTCCTCTTTATCCTGACAGTACCTCATGTAAGAACTCTTGAATTGCATGGACAACCACTTAAAGCCTTCACTGACTACTTAATGAGGAAATCGACCCTCTGATTTTTTATTACATGTTACTGTCTTATTGTTTCCTTTTATCTCCTTCAGCATACTTTTTACATTCTTAAAGTAATCTACACAATGGTATTCTAAGGTAATAAACTTACTCTGTATAGAATTTTAGAGGTAGAAAACAGCTGGTAAAATATTGCCAAATTGATCTTTTAATATTTTATAGGAAAAAAATTGTTAACAACAAAATATTCTCTTGGATTGCATAAAATACAGTTTTCAAAGCACTGAGATCTAACTTCTTTAGGCTGCTCAGAGTAGTTGAATGATTTCATGTTCACAGAACTAGTTCTAGTTAGTGACAAAACCCATACCAAGATTTCCTTTTGGGATGAAAACTGCAAACCTAGGCTTTACCCCTACACTTAAGATTTTAATAACAATGTTGAAAGCTTTTTGGTTAATCAGGGTCTGAATAATTATTTCATGGTAAAATGTATGAATAAATGAATGATGGGAAAGCATTTTATTAAGCCTTTACCAATGTGTCAAACACAGGAATATATACAAAAGCAAAGACAGTTTATGACAAACACTGTAACAAAGGCAGACTATCCCATCAGTTAATGATGGCCAAAGAAGGACACTCTGGTATGGAGAATTACACAGATGATGAATGAGATCATAGGAAAATAATTACTCTCTTCCAGAATCAATGGTCTAGTTGATCCTGGTTCCAGAAAAGGAGAGAGAAGGAACCTGTCAGCAGCAATAGGGTTAAGCAAGAAGATGGTTAGAGAATGGCATTTTAAGTGAAGCAATGAAGTTCAAGAGATGGCAGTGTTAAAACCTCAAGTACACAGTTCTGGTCCAGACAAGCAGGAATATTATCCAAATCTTGATCTCAGTTCTACCGATTGAAGACCAGGTCTTCATAAATCAAGCTTTTCTAGGTTTTCCATTCTTTGGGTAGGAGAGGCCTGGATTTAGAATTGGAAGGCCTAGGTTCAGACCCTCTCTGTTACTCTGTAGCCTTTTACAATTCATTTGAGCATTATAGGCCTCTATTCATTTGTAAAACTAAGTCACCAGTGCCTATTCTAACTTAAATCTATGATGTAATGATCAGATCAGTTCTAGGGAAAGGACCCACCAAACCGGTTCCTCCAAAGATCCAGGGACTTGCTATTCACAAAAAGAAACTTAGACCCTGGGCAAGGTCCTTCATTTTTCAGTGCCCCCAGCCAACTCTCAAGACTAAATTGTAGAGAAATTATTGGCCTCTCTAGTATTAGAAGTTCCTCATAGACAGCCACTAGCTAGCTAGCTTTAAAAATCAAATGTGATATTTTAAAAACAAAACCCTATTCAAAGCCAGGGAGAACACAGACCTGTTGTATCCTGCCCTGACCAAGCAAATCAACAACTTTATTATCTACTTTATGCTCAGCATTGTGCTCAGTACTGAGGATACAAAGACAAAAAACGAAAATTTGACCCTTAAGGAACTTTCATTCTATCAAGGGAGTCACCATGTACACCTATGTGCAAAATAAATATGAAGTAATCTAAATGGCAGGAGGTGTGTAAAAAGGGAAAAGGGGGGTTTTGTTTGAATATTGATATTTAAATGAGTGGTCACCAAGGAATTGATTCAATTCCTAAATGATTTTTAGTAATTTATTTATTAAATATAGGAAAGAGTAAAAGTAGAGGGAGGAGAAGAGGATAGAGTAAGAGGTCTAGCTTAACACACTAAGTAATTTGCTCTGACCCCTGGCTCAACCCAGGCAGGGCTAATTAGGTCTCAGTCAGGAAAGGCTCAGCCTTGGGCCAAGGGCCAAATGAAGCAAAAACTTCAGTCACTAAGCCTCTCTAGAAAGGAGAGTTCCTTCAGAAAAATCCAGGAAGAATCAACCCTTACACTCACCACATGTAGTTCTAAGGGAGAGATTTAAGAACAGTCTTACCAAGTCCAAGATCCCAGCCAGAACTCCTCCAGGTCCAGTTCCAGGGCAACAAGAAGAGCAGAACACCCACTCGAGCTTCAGCTCCAGAAATAGAAAAAGAACTGACTTACAGGAAGTTGTCACTCCCTTTTAAAGGCGCTTCTTTCATGTCACTTCTTGTGTTTTCCTCTTAGTTTACGTGTCCAATCATGACAAACACTTTGCTTAGGACTGCCCAGGGGGCAGTCAGTCAATTCTGATTCATCACTTGCTTTCACACACATGGGTTACAGATTTCCCCAAATGTGAATTAAGTGGTGGTGTTTACGTGATTAAATCTAAAAATGGCCAGGGTAGGTTTAATTTCATTATCACAGGTATAAGATTTAAATTAATATTCAATAACTCCAAGTATTATATTTTATAAAATGTATTAATAATTACTTGAAATAAGAAATTAAAAGACAAAAGTAAAATCCTGAGTAAAGAAAACTTTCCCCAGCCACTCTCTGGGAAAAGAAAGAGAGAGGCAGAGCTACTCTAAACTTCATCTCCAAAATATAAGAACTTAACGTGAGAACAAAAGTGGGATGCTGGGATATAGAGTCCTGGGGAGCAGATTCTCATTATACAGAGGGAGACATTGGCAACTCATGTAGGACATGACATTTGTGCCAAGCTTCAAAGAAAACTTTGTTTCCCAAAAAAAGAATATAGGGCAGCTGGGTAGCTCAGTGGATTGAGAGCCAGGCCTAGAAATGGGAGGTCCTAGGTTCAAATCTGGCCTCAGACACTTCCCAGCTGTGTGACCCTGAGCAAGTCACTTGACCCCCATTGCCTACCCTTACCACTCTTCTGCCTTGGAGCCAATACACAGTATTGACTCCAAGACAGAAGGTAAGGGTGTAAAAAAGAAAAAATATAACCTCCAAGAGGTTTATAAAGGATTACATTCTAGACTTGGGGATCAATGTGCAAAGATCAAGAATGAGAGATGGAATGTCATGTGAAAATAACAAGGCCATTTTGACTAGGCTAAAAGAATGAAGAATCTGATCCATAGTAAGGCCAGAAGGGTAAGTTGAAGCTAGCTTATAAAGGACTTTAAATGCCAAATGAGTATATATTTGATTCTAGAGGTAATAGGGAGCCACTGGAGTCTTATTAAGCCAGGGGAGTGACATGGTCAGACCTGTGCTTTAGGAATATATTCCTTCAGAAATCAATGTGGAAAAAATGTGAAGGAAGGCAGAACTTCCAAATTTCAAACTATATTGCAAAGTAATCATCAGAACAATCTGGTACTGACTTACTTAAACAGTGGTGTATCAGTGGAATGAATTAGGTAAATAATACATAGTAGTAAATGACTATAGTGACATAGTGTTTGATAAACCCAAAGATTCACGGTTTGGGGATAAGAACTCAACATTTGCCAAAAATCACTGAGAAAACTGGAAAGCAGTTTGAAAGAAATTAGGCATAGTCCAACCTCTCACACTGTATACCAAGATACAGTCAAAATGGATCAATGATTTGGACATAAAAGTTGAAAGGTTTCATTTCTCAAACATACAGGAAACTGAGCCAATTTTATTATTTTTTAATCCCAGTTGACAAAGCGTATGAACAAATAGTTTTCTAAAGAAATCATAACTATCAATAGTCACATGATAAAATGCTTCAAATCACTGCAGATTGTCAGAAGCAAATTCCTCTCTCCATTGTGTCATTTTTTTTTAAGGATGTCTCAGTGACCTGGAGGTCAAATACCACTGAGTAAATTCAGGTACAGATAAGCCTTCAGAGAAGGGAAGTTAAAGAACCAAGGAACAATAAGACAGGAAACTGATTCCACAGCCCCCTGGGCGGCTCAGGCAAATGAAGAAACTATGATTGATTCCTGAGATGTGATGTGTGAGAGTTAGTGGGTAGAGAAAAGAGCTTAGAAGGTAAGACTAGGAGCCAGTCTGGGCCTTCTGGCAGGATTGTGGAGAACAGAAGGAACCCTTGTTGGGATTTAACTACAGGCCCATCATGGCAGCCCAAGAGATTAGAAAGCTATCTACCCTTTTCCTACCTTTCCCTCTCTTTACTACTGCTACTACACTTTGATTTTAATATAGTTATTAAGCTGCTATCAGCCTGATAATTTTAATTATTACAAGATGAAAACAACTCTCAGATACCACTTAACACCTATCAGATTGGCTAACATGACAAAAAAGGAAAATGACATGCTGGAAGGAATATGGAAAAACAGATACAATTGAGGCAGAGCTCCAAGTCAGTAGCTATTAGAGGGACTTGGTCCCCTCCAACAAATAGGATCTCAGACCTTCCACACAGTCCAAAGCCCATTCCAGGCATCATTGAGTGACCTCATCAGACTCCAAACTCTTGGTATGCTCCCTGGTCACATTGCTACCAAACAGTAGGTGGACATGGCAATTGGCTTATCCTCGCCCTCTTTGTACCACCCACTTTTATCATCAGGTCTGCTTTATCAATAGACCCACTTTAGTTTCTTATTTAGGCAGCCTGGCTTGGTTTAATAAGAGTCATAAAGGAAGCAATACTGGGTAGAAGGGCTCTTTTCTATATTTAACATATAAGACTCTCCAATGAGGCTTATGACATCTGGGTGAAGACCCCTTTTATAGTCATGTCAATTCTCTTCAAGTCATGTTGACTACACTAAAGTCTGATATAGAATTCCTGGGGGGAAAAGATTTGTTTCTAATAATCAAACCAGAAACTGGAACTACGACTAGTGATTTCTGGTTACTTTTTGTTAAGTAACTGATCACTATCCCTATGGAATCACATTAAATTAGATAATACTGATTAGAATTAATCATAGGGATAAAATTATTGATTTAATATAGGGGTCTACCAAAAATAAGGTCAAATTATTTTTCACAATTGGTCCAACTATTCTAGAGAACAATTTGGAGCTATGACAAAAGACTATACAATTGCATGATCTTTGACCCAGCAGTACCATTCATGAGTAGATCTTGTATCCCAAAGAAAGCAAAGAAAAGGGGAAAGGACCTATTTATACAAAAACATTTAGCAGCTCTTTTTATGGTGGCAAAGAATCGGAAATTATGGGGATGTCCATCAATTAGGAAATGGCTAAACAAATTGTGATATATGATAGTGTTATAAGGAAGAGATAAGTAGCAGATAAAAATAAAGGAAAGGTCCCAAGTCCAGATGGACTCTGACCTCTGCTTACTGACAGCTTGCTGTTGATGCAGGATAGTGACTGGCTCTTAGGACAGCAACACAGGCAGCAATAAGGATAGGATCAAACCCTTAGGACTTGGCATCCATTCCCTCCAGGTTCACTTCCAGAGAGATGGACAGACTGACAGACAGGCCCAACAGTCTCTGAGTTTTCAGCTTAACCATTCCTTGCAGCATTCCAGAATCTTTCCCTTTTGGTCTCATGCATCTGTCCTCTGCAAAGCTACATTTTCCTCCTAAACTTATCTCTCCCTTATAACAGTAGTGATGGAATACTATTGTGCTTTAAACAATTTAAAAAAAAAAAAAAGGAAGAGTAAGGTGGTTTCAGAAAAACCTGGGAAGACATAAACTCATGTCAAGTGAAGTGAACAGAACCAGGAGATCATTGTATACAGTAACAATAATAATGTAATGATCCACTTTGAAAGACTTCAATACCTGATTTTTTTGGTTGTTTATAACATGGTTTATATGAAAACATTTTACATACTTCACAAGTGATATAAAATTGCCTTCTCAAGGAGGGGAGAGAAGTGGAAGGGAGGGAATTCGGAATGCAAAATTTCTTTAAATGACAAAAAATTTGCATCTAATTGGAAAATATTTCATGAAACAAAATATATTTTAAAATAATGAAATTCAGCAGCTAGCAGGAATATATAAAATACAGGTTGAAAACAATGGAGGACCAGTTAAAAGGCTATTAGAATATTCCAAAATAGAAATGATAGCTTGAACTAACCTATAAGTGGGAAGTAGATAATTGAGCTATGGAGGGAAAATCAACAAAACTTGGCAACAAATTGGCTATGTAGTGTCAAACTGGAAGAACACAGAACTATTAAAAGTAGACAGATAATCAGGAAAGAGATAGTGTTCAATATTCGGCTGTCACATAGAGTCAAGCACCTAAAAACCATACAGAGCCTGGAACTCTGGGAACAGTATCTCTGAGAGGATTCTCCAAAGAACAACAAAATAAGGATTTTATATACCTTTTGGGGAACTCGGGGCATCCAACATACACTGACAGGTTGTAAGCAGCTTGGGAAAGAGGCTGTAGCCAGAGGCCGAGGTATCCCGGAGTGTCCTCTACAATGGATACTAAAAGGATGGTTCCTGCACAGGTGTTGGTCTTCTTGGGAAGGGTCTCTGATACAATAGGGGAAACTTCTAAGACCAAAAGGGTATTTAACGTTTGACTGTCTGCTAGTCCCACCTAAACTGGGATCATTAAGTACTTTAAGGTCTGTTGTTCAGTCTGAACGGGGTCTGTCTGGGACTTCCCTCAGGAAGAGTTCTCAGGGGCCAGGGGCAAACTTGTGTTTCCCAAAAACCCAGTTGACAGTGGTTTTAGGAACCCTGAGGAGCCAAAGATAACCCTAGGTGGCAAATCGTAGGTGATTTGGAAGGATGCTGGTATTCTTGACAGAAATAGAATTATTTCTATTTCAATAGAAGAGGGGTTGTGTTTTGGGGAAAAGATGAGTTCGAGGTGCCCACGGAACATCTATCCTTTTGGAAAGGTCCATTATGTAGGTGGTAATTCAGGACCAGCTTTAAGAGACTAGTTATGGAGCTCTAAAAGTCATTTACATAGAGATGGGCCATTTAATCCTCTTGAGCTGATAAGATCACTTAGCATAGTTGTGTGAGTTCATTCAGAGCCATTCAACAGTAAAAACAGAGAGAGCAGATGGTGGAGATAACCTCTTAGGAAGGGGGGGGGGGGTGTTGAGCAATACAAATACAGAGGATGGTATATCATTGAATTGGTTAACTTTAGGGTTGAGACTGGGGAGAAAAAGTAAACCATTCCTGTATCTTTGCCAGGAAAAACCCATGGACTGGTCCACGGGGTCATGAAGAATTGGGCACCCTGAACAACTGGAAAACAAATCACAAAGGGCCAAGCACTATACTAAATATTTCTTTACGCTTTTACCTTCCATCTTAGAATCAGTACTGTAGACTGGTTCCAAGGCAGAGCATGGAGAAATTGGAGACCATAGTAATTACAAGCAATGAAGTTTAGGAGAAGAAAGGCAGAAAACAGGCATTTATTAGGCACCCTCTATGTGCCAATTGAGAGAGCAAGGTGATGCCATGGATAGAGGACTGGGCTTGGAATCAGGAAGACTATAGGGAAAGAGAATTTGGAATACAAATTTCTTTAAAATGAATGATAGAGGGGGCAGCTGAGTAGCTCAGTGGATTGAGAGCCAGGCCTAGAGACGGGAGGTCCTGGGTTCAAATTTGACTTCAGATACTTCCTACCCATGTGACCCTAGGCAAGTCACTTGACCCCCATTGCCTACCCTTACCACTCTTCTGCCTTGGAGCCAATACACAGTATTGACTCCAAGACAGAAGGTAAGGGTTATTTAAAAAATAATAAAATAAAATGAATCATAGATAATGATGTAAATGACAATAAATGATAGACAATATGTAAAACCCAGTGGAGTTTTGGCTGGGGGAGAGGGAGGGGAGGGAAAGAACATGAATCATGTAACTGTGGAAAAATATTCTAAATCAATTAATTAAATAAACATTTTCAAAGTGAAAAATAAAATAAAATAAAATAAAATGAATGATAGAGGCAAGGCAGCTAGATGGCTCCTTGGATGGAGAGCCAGGTCTGAGTTCAGTCTAGCCCAGTGATTCCCAAAGTGGGCTCCACCACCCCCAGTGGGTGCTGCAACGATCCAGGAGGGCGGTGATGGCCACAAGTGCATTTTTCTTTCCTATTAATTGCTATTAAAATTTTTTTTAAATTAATTTCCAGGGGGCTAAGTAACATTTTTTCTGAAAAGGGGGCAGTAGGCCAAAAAAGTTTGGGAACCACTGGTCTAGCCTAAGGGACTTCCTACCCAATGACCCTGAGCAAGTCACTTAACCCCCATTGCCTATCCCTTACCAATCTTCTTCCTTGAAACCAAGACACAGTATTGATTCTAAGTTGGAAGGTAAGAGTTTCTTTTTTTTTTTTTTTAATGACTGATAGATAAAGGGAAGAAAAAGAAAGGAGGGTAGATGACCAGAGGATCTGGTAGATAACTAGCCCCAAAGAAAGAAAAGTTGCAGGATGTGGAATAGAAGATGACGGGTATCCATAGGGAGCAATTATCAAGGAAAGAGGGGCATGAGAGATGTGACAGTTAATACTGGCAAGGATGGTCAGGATGCAGTGTCTAGGGATGGAAGTTGGGTATGGGACAGGAGGCAGGCAGTTCTCTTGAGTTTTCTAAGAGGGAAGGAGTAGAAGAGGAAAAAAGTCTAGAATAAAGGGAACTTGGTTATTGATTGAGTGGACTTCTAACATTCAATTCACAAGATACTTCACCTTTCTTAGCCTCAAACTCATCTTTAAAGTAACTATCCTCAGAGATGCACAAGGCTAATCATTTTTACAATGTTTTGAATAGACACACACACACACACACACACAAGAGCTGTACAAAGTTGGGAAATAAATGAGGCTAAAGATAGTTGAGTCAGCCAAGCTTATCGACCAAACTGTGATTTGGAATATTCTAGGAAAAAAGTAAAATATTAACAATTGGGTATAGCAAATGCTTTAGATTATTCCTCCCGGAGGTGGCAAATTCTTCCTAAGCAGAGACAATTTCTTGTAATTGATCAGGATGGGGATGTCTAGTTTAACCTACCATCCTTTACAATTGAGTCAGACTCTGGAAGTTCAGTAAAATAAAGATGTCTAAAGTGCTGATTCTACAAACTGAAATATAAGGGGGAAACTTCCTAAACATAGGAGGGCCTCATGAGGTTGGAGATTCCTTATCCCTAATTGTGTTCCATTGGAAGCGTTATAGGAATATAGGGTACAATGGAGATATATAGATGTATAATGGTGGTGATGATGTGAATCTGTCTATAATCTCCTCAGCTGCAGTTGGTGGGAGGAACACCTATTCCTATCACCCTGACTGCTGCTGTAAGCTAACCTCTTCTTCTAACAGCTGCCCAAATAAGGACCGTCTAGAGGTTAGATAGTTGGGTAACCTTTCCAGGCCCAACCTGTGGTTGGATAAATTAATATTGGGCTGTTGATCTGCCTTGGATAACACTATTATCAGTTCAGGATCTGACTGCCTTTGACTCCCTTCCCAAGGGCCGTGATAGAAAGACCACTCAGGAAGATACTTGTTGTTGAACACTCTTTATCTATAACCAGGGAAAGGATAAGGAGGTCAAGGATTGGGGATTGGAAACCCTATTGATCTATTATCTGTAGACTAATTAACAATCAGGACTGAAGGCTATTGATCAGGTAGAGGCTGGAGACTTCACCTCTCCTCTATCTCCAGCCAGACCTGGCCACAGCCAAGCCAGAGAATAGGGAAGGTATTGAAGCAGATGTATTGATGGTCTTATTCTCTCAGCTTTCTCACTACCAGTGTTGGTGATTCACAGTCTATCAGAAAATAGATTCAGGTGTATTCCTACCCTCTTCTTAAACCACCAGGCAACCCTTCAACCACCCTTCAAACCACCCTTCCAGCCACTCACTGCCCAGATTGAACCACAGAAGTTGGCAGAGATCTGTGATCTCCAGTTCTAAGCCTCTGAGTCCAGAGACTTCTCAGTCCAGAGACCCTCAGTCCAGAGACTTCCCTCAAAGTGGCTGTGAGGGGTATTTATAGGGTGAGGCTAACCGATGTTTGCCCCTGGCTCACGGCACCTGAGAACATCCTGAGTTTCTCAACTGCCATCCCTGTCAGTCAAGGTGGCGTCCATCTCTTCCCAAATTATTGAACATAATAGAAGCTAAATAACAGGAATGTTACAGAAATGTTTGCTTAGGAAGTTTTGGACTAGTGATCCTTCCTTCCCTGACCCAAGGTAGATGCCCCATGACCTGACCCCATAGCTCGCCTAGAGTGACACTCAATGGTATTGCTCATTTCAAGGTTGACCAACTAGCCTGTCCTTATCTTGAGACACTATTTGGTATTGTTAGAGGTTCTAAATAATGTTATCTTGCTGTTGCATCAATCAGAGAGTTTTTTATAATCTTAAAAGAGAATGTAAGTTCTTGGAGAACAGAGATGATTTTACATTTTCATCTCGGTTTTGCAATGCCCAGTATAGTGTCTTACACACAGTAGATACTTAAATACTTTTTGAATTAAGAGACTCTTAAAGAAAAATCTTTAAGGCTACATTTTGCTCTACCATGTGAGATATTTTATTTTGTTTTAAACTCTTACTTTCTGTCTTAATATCAATTCTAAGATGGGAGAGCATTAAGGACTAGGCAATTGGGGCTTAAGTGACTTGACCCAGGTCACACAGCTAGGCAGTGTCTGAGGCTATATTTGAACCCAGGACCTCTGGACTCCAAGCTTGGCACTCTATTCACTAAGCCACCTAGCTTTACCGTGAAGTGCTTTTAAATTATCAACAAACCATAAATGCATCTTATATTTTCTGCACTTTTTAGTCAATCATGACTATAAAAATGTGGTCTACTATAGACAATTTACCTATTAGCTTTTTATATTTTTATCAAAGATGCCCTTGATACTTGTGTAGATTATTTTTGTAAAGAGTTTGTGCCATTTCCTATGCATGTGGTTGGTGTTACCCATTTGCTCTTCCTTTTTTTGGTTTTCCTTAATGTCATTTCTCCTTCATGAAGTCTTGCCAGGGTCCATACTGTCAGAATCAAAACTTAAGGGCTGCATTTTCATGTATAGAACACTTCATGGTAGAAGGAATCCTTTTCCAAGTGCAGGGAAAGCCTTTGAGATGTCTTCCAACTCTGAAATTGTGTAATTATATAGAATCATCAGCAAAGAGAAGGCAAAATCATCCCTTTGTATAAAAAAAAAAAATGATTTACCTAGAAAATGCTAAACATTCAATAAAGATCTCAATGAAGATCTCAAAGAACAGATAATGAAATATATATCCTATACACTCCCAGATGTAGTCACTAAACTCGATGGTCCTGCTTAATTATTTTTTTTACCAAGCCAAGAGTTTAATCTGGAAGATGAACCTCTATTTCCCCCCCCCCTTTTACAGAAATGACTATTGTGCAAAGACAAAAGGCATTAATAAAACTCTTTAAAATTGATACCCACATAACTGCTAGATATACCCTAAGGAAGCTAAAGATGGAAATAAAGATCCAACATATCACAAAGTATTTATAATAGCAGTTTATGTAGTAGCAAATAAATGGAAACAAAGTAGATATCCATCATTTAAGGAATAATAAACATACTCTGTTCCCTAAGAAATAATAAAACCACAAAATATCAATTACTTAGAGAAGAACCTCCTATCTAATAAGAAATAATGGGAAAACTAGAAAGTAGCTTAGTAGAAATTAGCTTTAGAGAAAAATCTGAAGAGACCTATATGAACTGATGCAGAACGAAAAATATTATTTGAAACAGAAAAAAAAGAAAGAAGCTTTAGACCAATACCTTACATCCCATTCCATACAAACTGGAAAGGGATATGCAACCTGAATGTTTAAAATCATACTATTAAAAAATTAGAACTAGGTGATCCTGGACAAATCACTTAACCCTCATCGCCTAGCCCTTACGACTCTTCTGCCTTGGAACTAATACACTGTATTGATTCTAAGATGGAAGGAAAAGGTTTTTTGTTGTTTTTTTTTAAAGAAATATGAGACCAAAAGCCATTCTCTAGTAGAGAAATAGTCCAAGGATATGTAATGAGGCTTCTAGGAAGCCTGAGCTATTTCACATCTGCTGCATATCCAGAGGGAGATATAACTGGATTGTCTGGGAGAATGTTGAGCCTGTTATGACACCAAATACTGAATTTCTTTGGAAATAAATGTGTTTCCAGAGTCTTGTTGAAAGATCTATGGAGAAAGAAGCAGAAGAAATGCAGGAAAATTAGAGCCACAAAATTTTCTTGATATCCAGCTTATTACTCCCTACAGTCTGATAGAATAGACCTTCCTGGGTGAGATGAGAACCACTCTTTTGGTTTGAGCTAAGAACTTTTTTAAAAGCTCTGATTTCATTAAGAACTGGAAAAACTTCCATGAACTGATACAGAGTGAAATAAGCAGAACCAGGAGAGCATTATACACAGTAACTGAAACACTGTAGGATGACCAAATGTAATTGACTTTGCTACTGATAGCAATGCAATGATCGAGGACAATTCTGAGACATTTATGAGAAAGGATGCTATTCCCAGCTAGAGAAAAAGGAGGGGTGGGGGATGGTAGTAGAAATTCATAAATAATAAATATGATTTATCACTTGTTTATATGGGTTTATGATTTGGGGTTCTGGTTTTAAAAGATATTCCAAAAATGAATAACAAATAAATAAATGAATGAATGAATGAATGAATGAATGAATAATTAAATAAATAAATAAGAACACAAAAGCTCATTCCCTCTTGTGTACTTTCTGATATATTTTAATCTGTTATAATTCAAATAAATTTAAATAATTTTAGTTTGTTCTCTGGCTAGGATAGGATTTATTCACAATTTGCTTTTTTTGAGTTTTTTATGTGACCAGGATTTGGTGAGGAGCTAAACTGGCAAGTTATAAACTATAAGGGCTTTCCTGGCCCCTTGTGGGTACCCAAGTATTCAGCTTTCCTTTTGAACTCAAATACCTTTCCCTCATTTTCCAGAGATATTTGAGAGAAATGGAAAGATAGAATTCAAGCCCAATATCCCTCTGGTAGACAGGAAAGAGCATTCACCTTTGCAGAATTCTTGGGGTCTGCTTCTTCTCTTTTCCCACTACCATTCTCAGCTAGCATTCTGGGCATGCAAGTCCAAGGCCCTTTTTCTCTTCCTCTTTCTGGCGGCAAACCGGAATTCAGATGATATCAAACCATGCCCCTTGTAAGCCATGATTATGGGTGTATGTGTGTATTTTCTGTTTATTCAAGCTAATTTTTTCCCTAGTTAATAAGCATTAATCTTCCCCCTTCCACCTTTTTCCTTTTTCTCCTTCTGTGGTAGGAAAGAAAAAAAAGCCCCTGCAACAAATAGGATTCCCACCTTGTCCATGCTCCCCAAATGAGTCATATCTGGTCCATTACCTCTCTGCTAGGAGATGGTTACAAGATGCCAACATTCTTAATCACCAGTTCTCTGGAATCCTGCTTTCATTTATACGTTTTAAGTCTTTCTGAAATGATTCATTTTTATAAAATAGTTGTCATAGTATTAATTATTCTCCTGGTTCTGCTCATTTCATTCTGCATCTGTTCAAAATATGCTCATTCCCCCTGGCCCTTTTCTTGTTTGGGTACACTTCTATTTATATATCCCAATTATGGGAGATAAATCTTTCCATTCTTTCTTTCTTTTTTTTTTTTTTAAGCATATCTTTCCCTCCTCCTTTTCTTTTCTCTTTTTAAGATCATAACAGAGCAGCTCGATGGCTCAGTGGAGAAAGCTTCAGACCTTGAAATCGTAAATCCTGGGTTCAAATCTGACTTCAGACACTTCCTAGCTGGATGACATTAGAAACGTCACTTAAATTGCCTATCCCATAAGGGAACCAATACTTAGTATTGATTCCAAGACAGAAAGTAAGGGTTGAAAGAAAAAAAAAATCATCATAACATGAGAAAAATCACTCCCAAGCCCTCTGTTTTTAAAGCCTGGTTGCATCATTTCCTAAAATACAAAATTAGAATTAGAATACAAACACTTCATCCTCATAGAATCTTTTCTGATTGTCCACTTGTATTTATCATTTTATGTTTCTCTTTACTATTTTGTTGATATTTTTAAGTTTTTGCTAAGCTCTAGTCTTTATATCAGGAATGTTTGGAAGTCCTTTGTTTCACCATTAGGATTATACTTCATTTTTCTGGGCAAGTTTTCTTAGTTGTGAGCCTTTATCTCTGGCCTGATGGAATATAGTGTTCCAGCCTTGTTTATTGTGGTAGCTGTTAAAGCTTGTGCAATCCTGGCCCATCCCTCAGTACATAAATTCCTTTGGGCATCTTATAGCTTGCTTTTCCCCCCTTTATTCTGGAAGCTCAGAATTTTGCCTATGATGATCCTGGGAATTTTCATTTTGAGGTCACTTTTAGGAGATGACCCATAGAGTCTTTCTGTTTTCATTTTTCCTCTGATTCTAAGAGTTCTGGAAAGTTTTCTTTTATGATTTCTTGAAACAATATTCAGGCTCTTGCTTCAGTCACGCTTTCAGGTAGTACCATGATTCTGAAATTATCTCCCTTTGATCTGTTTTCCAGATAAATTGGGTTTTTATATGATACAGTGTGGGAGAGGGGTGGAGACTGTCCCTCCTGCAGATCCCCTTCTGCCCAATGAAAATCAGAGTCAGAAGGTATGAGTAGAAGAGGCAGAGCTTTTATTTTTCTCAAGACAAAGGGCATCAGCCTCTGGTCATGGGTGAATAAATGCACCCTCTTATGGCTGAATCCAGCCTTTTATAGACTTTAACCACAAGCCCCCACCCCTTCCCTGTCTGCCCTCCAGAGGATGGTGAGCCAAAACTTAAATCATATGAAAAGGTTTATCCAATCAAGAAACAGTATAACCACGACTTATAACACCTGCAGCATAACTGCGGCATACTCAGGGGCACAACCCAGGAATAGCAGGGTGGGGGTTACTGTTAGGGGTTTCCGGGAGTGACAAATCTGTCAGCATGCTTAGAAATAGCACATTGCTCAGCCCGTGGGAAGGGGGGTTGTGGGAGGCGCCATTCTGAGAGTAACACATAGCCCACTCCTCTCAATACCTCACATTTTCTTCTTTTTTCCCAGTGGTTTGACTTTGTTTTATTTAATATTTCTTATTGTCTTATGGAGTTAATGTGTTTGGTCCATTCTATTTTTTAAGGAGTCCAAAACCTTGATAAAGTTTTGTGCCTCATATATATCACTTTTCCTTCAAATCTTTCCTCTAAAATTCTGATTTCTAATTCTGTCTTCTATCATTCTCATTTTATTTACAATGCCATTTTAAAACTCTTAATTCACTTCTAGGAATTTTAATTGATCTTGTGAGAAATATGTATTTTTCTTTGAGATTCTGTTTTTTAGATATTTTGGAGTTTTTCTCTCCTTGTGGCTTTCTGTCTTGAGTATTCTGTGTCTCATACTGGCTCTCCCTTTCCCTCCCACTTCCTCCCTCTCCCTCTCCCTTCCTCTCCCTCTCCCTCCCTTTGCCTCTCCTTCCTTCCCTCCCTCCCCTATTCCCTTTCCCTCTCCTTCCCTCTTTCCCTTTCCCTTTCCCTTTCCCTCCTTCTCTCCCTTCCCCTTCCCCTCCCTTTCTCTTCCCTCTCCCTCCT
>NC_058133.1:463286022-463314648 GCF_016433145.1 Gracilinanus agilis
GGGAAGGGGACGGGTTGAGGAGGGGGCAGTAGGGGTTGGGGACAGGGGATGGGCTGAGGAGAGGGTGTGTCAAGAGCGCTTTCATAGGAGGAATCCTCAAAGGCAGAACTATTGAGGAATAATTCTCTCTTTTGTTGGAACTTCTTTTTAAACTGTTTCCTCCTTCTTAAATGCTTAGCATGGTTTTTTATATAAGCCAGCAGTTGTTCTTGGCCCTTACCCAATCAAAGGGCATGCATTGTTTTATAATCTTTTGGGCATGATTCCAAATTGCCCTCCAGAATGGTTGGATCAGTTCACAACTCCACCAATAATGCATTAGTTTCCCAATTTTGCCACATCCCCTTCAACATTTGCCACTTTCCTTTACTCTCTTATACTGGCTAATCTGATAGGTGTAAAGGTGGTACCTTAATTTACATTGTTCTAATCAAGAGTGATTTAGAACATTTTTAATATGATTATTGATAGCCTTGATTTCTTCATTTGAAAATTGCTTATTCATATCCTAAGACCATTTGTCATTTGGAGAATGGTTTGCATTCTCATAAATTTGATTTAGCTCTATAGATTTAAAAAATAAGACTTTATTAGAGAAATTTATTATAAAATTTTTTCCAGTTTGTCATTTCCCTTCTAACCTTGGTTACATTGGTTTTGTTCATATAAAATCTTTTAAAATTTAACATAGTGTTAAAATTATTCATTTTATATCTTGTAATGTTCGCTATTTCTTGTTTGGTTATAAATTCATCTATTCTACATAGATCTGACAGGTAAACTATTCTAGGTTCTCCTAACTTACTTATGGTATCACCCTTTATGTCTAAATAACATACCCAATTCTGGGAAAAATGATCAGAGGACCAAGATTATGGCCAATTACAGGGGAGAAAGAAGGAAAAAATATGAGTAAACAACAGAAAAAGAAAAAAGAAACCACAATCAACAGCTTCTATCTAGAGCAGTGGTTCCCAAACTTTTTTGGCCTACCATCCCCTTTCCAGAAAAAATATTACTTAGCCCCCTAGAAATTAATTTTTTAAAAAATTTAATAGCAATTAATAAGAAAGATAAATGTACCTGTGGCCATCACTGCCCTCCTGGATCACTGCAGCACCCACCAGGGGGCAGTGGCACCCACTTTGGGAATCACTGATCTAGAAATTGAATAAAGAGCAAATGGATCAGAGAAAAACCAAGGAACACCAAGCAAAAACATAGCTACTCCCGTGAAATGGTCACAGGCTTTGGAAGGACTCAAAATTCAAATAACTCAAGAATTCAAAAAACAATCAACAGAGTTTGAAGACAATTGGGAAAAGGAAATACATGAACTAAAACAAGAAAATAATGTCTTAAAAGCCAAAATTGACCAGCTGGAAAACGAAGCAAAGAAGGTGAAAGAAGATATACAAAAAAAATCAGACCAGAAGGAGAAGGATGACGAAAAAGCCAGGGATGAAATTCAGTCTTTAAAAATTAAAATTCAACAACTAGAAGCAAATAACTTCATAAGGCAGCAAGAATATATAAAGCAAAACCAAAAAAAATGAAAAATTTGAGGAAAATATGAAACACCTCATTGACAGATCTGGAAAACAGATCTTGAAGAGACAATTTAAGAATTATTGGGCTACTGGAACATCTTGACAAAAGAAAAAGCCTAGACATCATCCTACAGGAAATTTCCAAGAAAACTGTCCTGAGATTCTCGAACAAGAGGGAAAAGTGGAAATTGAAAGAATCCACAGATCACCTCCTACATGTAATCCACAACTGACAACTTACAGAAATATTATAGCCAAATTCAAAAACTAATAGACCAAGGAAAAAAATACTACAAGCTGCTAAGAACAAGTCATTCAGATACCAAGGAACCACAGGTAGGATAACACAGGATATGGTACATCTACACTGAAGGACTGGAAGGCATGGAACACAATATTCTGGAAAGCAAGAGAACTGGGTCTACAACCAAGAATCAACTATCCAGCAAAACTGACTATATTCTTGCAGGGGAAAGTATAGTCATTCAACAAAATTGAAGACTTCCGAACATTCATAAAGAAAAAACCGGACTTAAACAGAGAGTTTGCTGCCCTAACACAGAACTCAAGAGAATCACCATAAGGTAATTAAGAGTGCAAGAAAAAAATGAAAAACCTTTTCTTTAAGGAACCCAATAAGTTTAATTGACTTGTATCACTATAAGAAAAGAAAATATTGGTAACTCTTAAAAATTGTTATTATCAACAGAGTAACTAGAAGAAGTATACTTAGAGGGAACAGTGACAAACTGTATAGGATGAAATGTCAAGATATATATATATTTTTTAGATAGATAGATAGATAGACACACACACACAAAACTAGAGATTAGAAAAAGGAAATAATATTAAGAGAAATGGGAAAACAGACAATATGGAGTAAATTTATATCTCATAAAGAAGTGTGTGGGGTGAACGGGAGAAGACAAATACACTGGAAGGGTAAAGAGGTTGGAGAAAGGAAATACTTAATTCTTAAGTGCATTGAAATTAACTTAAAGAGGGAAGAACAATCAGATCCATAGGGGCAGAGAATTGATTTGTGCCCTCTAGAGAAGAAGGGTAACAAATGGACTTGTGGGGAGGGAAGCAATACTAGGGAGGGAGAGGGTGGGGAGCAGCTAAAAAAGACCCTAAAGAACAATAAGAGGGGAATAAGAAGAGATGGGGGAGAAAGGAAAATACAATAAGGGAGAGGATTAGGGGAAATGATTAAAAACAAAACATTGGTATAGAAGGAAATAATGAAAGAAGAAAAGGTAGGACAAGGAGAGGGAATCGAAATGTTGGGGAATGTACAGTTGATAATTATAACTCTGAATATGAATGGGATGAACTCACCCATAAAACGGAAGCAAATAGCAGAGTGGATTAGAAACCAAAATCCTACCATATGTTGTCTAAAAGAAACACACGTGAGGCAGGTAGTCACACATAGAGTAAAAATAAAAGGCTGGAGCAAAATCTGTTGGGCTTCATCTGAGAAAAAGAAGGAAGGAGTTGCAATCATGATTTCTGACAAAGCCAAAGTAAAAATTGATCTGGTTAAAAGAGATAGGGAAGGGAAGGTAATTACATCCTGATAAAAGGCAGTATAAACAATGAAGAAATATCAATACTCAACACGTATGCACCAAATGGCATAGCATTCAGATTTCTAAAGGAGAAACTGGCAGAGCTCAAGGAGGAAAGAGATGATAAAACTATATACTAAAAGGAGATCTGAACCTTCCCCTATCAGATCTAGATAGATCAGACCAAAAAAATAAATAAGAAAGAGATGAGAGGTAAATGAAATCTTAGAAAAATTAGAGTTAATAGCTATATAGAAAAAAATAAATAGAGACATAAAGGAATACACCTTCTTTTCAGTATCACAAGGAACATTCACAAAGATTGTCCATGTAATAGGGCATAGAAACATGGCAAACAAATGCAAAAAAGCAGAAATAATAAATGCAACCTTATCAGATCATAATGCAATAAAAATAGTTATTAGCAAGGATACATGGAGACGCAAATCAAAAACCAATTGGAACTGCTGGGAAATTTGGAAAACAATATGGGAGAGATTAGGTCTAGATCAACATCTCACACCCTACACCAAGATAAATTCAGAATGGGTGAATGATTTGAATATAAAGAGGGAAACTATAAATAAGTTAAGTGAACACAATATAGTATACCTGTCAGATCTCTGGGAAAGGAAAGATTTTAAAACCAAGCAAGAGTTAGAGAAAATTACAAAATGTAAATTAAATGGTTTTGATTATATTAAGCTAAAAAGCTTTCGTACAAACAAAAACAATGTAGTCAAAATCAGGAGGAAAACAACAAATTGGGAAAAAATCTTTATAACAAAAAACTCTGACAGGGGTCTAATTACTCAAATATACAAGGAGTTAAATCAATTGTATAAAAAATCAAGCATTCCCCAATTGATAAATGGGCAAGGGACATGAATAGGCAGTTCTCAGATAAAGAAATCAAAACTATCAATAAGCACATGAGAAAGTGTTCTAAATCTCTAATAATTAGAGAAATGCAAATCAAAACAACTCTGAGGTATCACCTCACACCTAGCAGATTGGCTAAAATGACAACAGGGGACAATAATGAATGGTGGAGGGGATGTGGCAAAATTGAGGCATTAATGCATTGCTGGTGGAGTTGTAAACTGATCTAACCATTCTGGATGGCAATTTAGAACTATGCCCACAAAGCGCTAAAAGACTGTCTGCCCTTTGATCCAGCCATACCATTGCTGGATTTGTACCCCAAAGAGATCATAAGGGAAAAGACTTAACAAACAAAAATATTTATAGCCACGCTCTTTGTGGTGGCAAAAAACTGGAAAATGAGCCTTTCAATTGGGGAATGGCTGAACAAATTGTAGTATATGCTGGTGATGGAATACTATTGTGCTCAAAGGAATAATAAACTGGAGGAATTCCATGTGAACTGGAATGACCTCCAGAAACTGATGCAGAGTGAAAGGAGCAGATCCAGGAGAACATTATACACAGAGACTGATACACTGTGGTAAAATCGAATATAATAGACTTCTGTATTAGCAGCAATGCAATGAGCCAGGACAATTCTGAGGGCTTTATGGAAAAGAATGCTACTCACATTCAGAGAAAGAACTGCAGGAGTGGAAACACAGAAGTATAACAACCGCTTGAACACATGGGTTGAGGTGGACATGATTTGGGATGTAGACTCTCAACGACCACCCAGTGCAACTATCAATAATATGGAAATAGGTCTTAATCAATGACACATGTAAAAACCAGTGGAAATGCACATTGGCTGGGGGGGGGTGGGGGAGTTAGGAGGGGATGGAAGGGAGAGTAAGAACATGAATCTTTTAACCATGGAGACATTTTCTAAAAAATAAAATTTCAAAAAATAAATAATATACCCATTTTATTTTTTTTTTAAAGAAAGATTGCTTTCTGGGATAGAGGATAAGGATGAATACAGAGGGAAAAATATAAGTGATATAAAGACAAAATATAATTAAAATCTAAGAAAAATAAGCAATGACTATAAAGAACACAGAGAGGTATAGGGAGATTTATGAACTGTTGAAAAATGAAAGAATCAGAACCAAGGAAACAATATGCACAATGATTGATTACAATAACATAAATGGAAAAAAAGAACAAATTAATACTGAATTTTATGTACTTATAATGACTGAACTTGATTCCAGAGAAAGAGATATGATAGTGCATAGCTTCCCTTCCTTCTTTGCAGAATTGTAAAGTCAACTTTGGAAAGTCAACTTTATGGGTACAGAATGCTGCATATACTAAGTAAATAATATATTAGTTTTGTTGAAGTAATTTTTCCCCTCCTTCTTTCTTATTCTTTATTTCCAGGGATGGCCTCTGAAAGGGAAAAAGAAAAAATATGTAATGAAAAATGAAGGTGACTTAAAAACAAAAAGTGTCAGTTTTTAATTGGGAAAAATCAGCAATGAAAGTAATTATGACAATTTGATAACCCTACCAAAATAACAGGATGCAAAATAAGTGCATAGAAATAATTAGCATTTTGATATATTGCTAATATCCGGGAGGGAAAATTTAGAAATGTAAAATTCCTCTTAAAATAAATACCAAAGGGGGTTGTTGGGTAGCATAGTAGATTGAGAGCCTGACCTAGAGACCTAAAGGTCCTAGGTTCAAATCTGGCCTCAGACATTTCCTAGTTGTGTGACCCTTAGCAAATCCCTTAGCCCACATTGCCTAGTCCTTACCACTCTTCTGCCTTGGAACCAATGCTATTGATTCTAAGATAGAAGGTAAGTATTTAAAAATAAATAAATAAATAAATAAATACCAAGGGCATATACTACCTGGGTTTTAGCTACTTACCATGATCCCCAAAGGACATATATAAATAAAACTATTTAAAAAGTCTTTCAGAAATAAAATTAATTTACAAAAATAAAATAAATAATTGATGAGATGGTTAATGTTCATGGAAGAGGCATGCTGATATAAAAAGACAATTCTACTAAAATCTACTAATTTAGTACTATTCTATTTAAGAAGGCAAGGGGAATACATGATAGATCTAGACAAAGAAATACAATTTAATTGGAGGACAGAAGTTCTACAATCTCAATTGAAAAAAAAGAGTAAGGGGGTGCCTGGTGTTATCAGATATCAAATTATGGAATACAATTTAGAATTAATGTGAGAAAAGTTATTAAATGATCTTTAACATTTAATCTAACAGTTTCACAATGTTTATACTCAAAAATTTCATTGACAAAAATTAAGTTCACAAATTAATACATATGCCAAAAGAGGTGTAGGAGTCCTCTATTGTAGATGAAAAAACTAGAAACAAATTATATACACATCAAGTGTAAAAAATGGCTGCTGAAAAAATTGGGGTAAATAAATGTAACTGAATATTATTGCGCTATGAAGAGTGAAGAATATGAAAAAGTCAGAGAAAGCTAGGCAAATTTCTAAGAACTGACAGTGAAGAAAGCAGAACCAATGTGGCAAAATTAGGACACTAATGCATTGCTAGTGGAGTTGTGAATTAATTCAACCATTCTATGGGGCAATTTGGAACTATGTATAAAGAGCTTTAAAAGAATGTCTGCCCTTTAATTCAGTAATACCACTACTGGGTTTATACTCTAAAGAGATAACAATGAAAAATGTTTGTACAAAAATATTTATAGCTGTGCTCTTTGTGGTGACAAAAAATTGGAAAGTGAGGGGTTGTCCCTCGATTGGGAAATGGCTGAACAAATAGTGGTATCTGATGGTGATGGAATATTATTGTGCTGTAAGGAATGATGAACTGGAGGAATTCTATATTACCTGGAAGAACTTCTGAGAATTGATGCAGAGTGAAAGGAGCAGATCCAAGAGAACATTGTACACAGAAAGTGAAACATTGTGACTTTACTACTAGTAGCAATAACCCAGGACATTCCTGAAGATCTTATGAGAAAGAAAGCTACCCACATTGAGAGAAAGGACTGCAGGAGCAGAAATGCAAAAGAAAAACTTATGACTCATCACTTATCACTTGTTTATATGGACATATGATTTGGGGTTTCGGCTCTTGGGTAAAAATGAATAATGTGGAAACAGGTATCAAATTATAATATTTTTACTACCCTATGGAATTGCTTAACAGCTCTGGGAGGGTAGAGGTAAAAGGGGAGGTAAAGAAAATGAATCATGTAAACATGGGAAAATATTTTTTAAAATAAAATTTAAGAATTTAAAAAGTAGAACCAAAAGAACAATATTAACAATGACTACTACAATAATGTAAATGTAAATGTAAAATAAAAGACAATAAATTTCAATTCAAGCACAATGGCCAGTTGTGATTCTGGATGTCTTCTGATGTTAAAACACTCTTTTTAATGAAGAAATGGTAACTGTCTTTATCACAGGAAAGTCACATGTGCTTATACTTGATAGAGACACAGTCTTAAAGGCAATTGGGGAATGGGAAGGACCACTGAATGAGAGCCCAGCTCTTAGGGGTATCCGCGATGTGCTCTGCTTGGTAAAGATCTCCATGGAGGCTTAGGGAATTTGTTTCTGGAAATGTGTGATGATGTGCATTGGAAGAGGTGCTTTATTGTTAGATCCTTATGGGCTGCATGTTGTTGGCAGTTAGGTCAGTAGATGGAGAGCTGGGCTTGGAATCAGGAAGACCTGATTTCAAATCTGGCATCAGACATTTATTGGCTGTGTGACCTGAAGCAAGGCACTTAACCTCTGTTTGCTTTAATTCACTGGAAAAGGAAATGGCAAACCACTCCAGTATCTTTGCCAAGAAAACCCCATAGACAATATGAGGTCATGAAGTATTCAGCATGACTGAACAAATGAACAACAGCAGAAATCCTGATTAAGTACTTAATCTTTTAAGGGTTCTTCATACTTCTTCTGGGCTTACCTGATCTTGTTCTCTTCTCACACTGACCCTATTTGTCCTTTTCTTGGATAGATTTGGAATTCTGTAAGGATTGCCCTTACAATGGCAGAAATTCATTAGAAAATGTTCATTTACAGGAGAACATTTTACACAGTAAGTGAAACATTGTGGGATGATCAAATGTAATAGATTTTGCTACTAATAGCAAGGCAATGATCCAGGAAAATTCTGAGACTTATGAAAAGTATGCTATCCACATCTGGTGAAAGAACTGTGGAGTAGAAATCCATAAGAAAAACATATAATTTATCACTTGTTTAGATGGGTATGTGACTTGGGGTTTTGATTTTTAAAGATTATTACAAAAATGATTAATTTGGAAATAGGTTTTGAGTGACAATACATGTATAATCCAGTGGAATTGCTTGTTAACTATAGGAGGAGGGGAGAGAAAAGGGGAGGAAGGCAACATGAATCATGTAACCATGGGGAAAAATTTTTAAATAAAAAAATAAAAGAAAATATTGGTATACATTGCCCAGAAAAGACATTTGGTGATTTTGTCCAAATCCCTGTTTGGGTTTCAGAATTCCCTAGAGAAAAATTTAAGGGCCTTTATTATTGCAAGGCATGCAGAACAAATTTATATCATTTAAATATGGTCAATGAGGTGGTCTTAGACAATCATATAATTATAAACAGGGTTTTTATTTAGTATGTGATTATTATTTTTGATAATAATTCAATACAACACACATTTATTAAGCTCTACTGTGTGCCAAGCACTGTGCTAAGTGCTAGGGAAACCAATAAGAATAAAATAATCCCTCCCCTCAAAGAGTTTACAATCTAATGAAGAAAGAAAACAAAAAAAAAGTAAGCAAAAAGGGAGTTGGTAGCCAGTGCCTGGTGGAGTCAAAACCAAGCTGGTGGGTGTAAAGATTAAAATTAATATACAATAACTAAGTATTATGTTTTAAAAGTTTTATTAATAATAATTAAAGTTAAAAAACAAAAACAACTACCTAACCCAGCCCCTGTGGCAAAAGAAGAGAGCGAGAGGGAGGAGTTACAGAGCTTATAAACAATATGTGACCAGGCAACGTGGTGGAGAGATTAAAAGGAATTCTTGGAAATAGTGAAGGATTTCTGGGGGATGAAGTCGAGGGTACAAAATTCTACCTAATACATTGGAAAGGAAGAGTTGATAGGGCTTTTGAAGCCTCTTTCAAAAGGAACTTTAGGACAAATTTTGTTTGATTGCTTCACCTTCTAGTCCTCCAGGCAGGGGGATAAAGAAAATAGTGGACATGACCAATTGAGATAACATGTAATCTTGATTTTTAGTCATATCCAAGTCTTCATGACCCTATTTGGAATTTTCTGGGCAAAGATATTGGAATGAGAGGTAGCTAGGTGGCTCAGTGGATAGAGAGCCAGGCCTAGAGAGAGGAAGATCTGGGTTCAAATATGGCCTCAGACATTTCCTAACTGTGTGACCTTGGGCAAGTCACTTCACCTCCATTGCTAGCCCTTACCCCTCCTCCTCTGCCTTGGAACCAATACACAGTATTGATTCTAAGACAGAAGGTGAGGGTCAGGGCTGGGATTTCAAGGAACATAGACAAATTCACACTCCCTTTAAACTAACTGTAAGATGTAATGATAACAAAGAAACCACTCTTACACAAAAAGAATATAATATTATATATGTAATATATAATAAGAATATCATATATATCTCTCTCATCACCATCCAAAGGCTAACTTTTGTAAGATTAAAAGTTAATAGCCAAATACTTCAAGTATTTGGATATTAATTTTAAAGTTTATTTTTAAAATACTTGAAGCAAAAAGAAAATAATAGCCTCATTAAAGAAATAAGTTTCCCAGACCGCACATGCAGGAGAAGCAAGTGCAAAGCCACCAGAGAAGAGAGAGAGAAAGTTCTGCTCACCTTATTTATTTTTATTTTTATTTTTATTTTAAACCCTTAACTTCTGTGTATTGGCTCCAAGGCAGAAGAGTAGTAAGGATGGGCAATGGGGGTCAAGTGACTTGCCCAGGGTCACACAGCAGGAAAGTGTCTGAGGCTGCTCACCTTATTCATAAAATGTGAGGATGCAAAGTGGATGAAGGGAAAAAGATTCCGGGTAATGTAGTTCAGAAGTACAAAATTTCTATTTACACACTTTCATCTGTCTCTGGAAAAAGAGGCTACACACCTCAGTACCTGCAACTCAAGCCATCACCTAAGCAAACTAGCCAGACAAGAGATTGATTCTAGGTGGTCTCAGGTTGTTAGGGGTTGTGCAGTTTTATGGTAAAACAGACAATGGGAACTGGAGTCTTTTAAAAATGTACCAATCTAGAGGAAGTTGGCTGAAATTCCCTTTGAATATACCCACCAACAGAAATTCAGAGAAGGATCAATAAGAAATAAATAAATCTCTTGGTATGAAATGGTGAATAAATTCATCAGTCACCCAGATACAGTGTTTTTGTCTACATGCTCTCTCCTCCCTCTTGGAGAAGGGCTTGAGTTTGCATCAAGAGAGTTTATCATGACTAGATTTCAAGATGGCATTATCAACCAGCAATCATCAAAACTATCTAGTGCTGGATTAAAAATGGAAAGAATGAATGAGTGGAATCAATTAGATAAGCAAAGCTTAGTGAGAAATGCTCCTAATAGTTTAGTCTTTGATAAACCCAAGAGCATAATGTACTGAGAAAAGCACTTTTTATTCAGGAAGACCCACTAGGAAAATTGGAAAAGTCTGGCAGAAAAATGATGAGGTCAGATATTTATGTCATATATTACTCTAAGTTCCAAGATAAACTAATTATAAAATGTTGCAATATTAAAATGTTTGAGGAGAATGGAGAGTTGGAGAATGCTCTCCCAAGGGTGATAGGGAATGAATATGTAGCTAGTTGTGATGCAAAGATAGTCTACTCTGATTATTTAAAAGCAAATAAGCTTTCACACATTAAAGTGAAGATAGAATAAAAAGAGGTATGTGCTAGAAATAAAATTTCCTCACAGTACCTCTGATAAAAGTATGACATTCAGAATCTGTAGGGGAATGACACAAACAAGAGAACTTTTGCTATGAGGTTGTTAAACTGGGGAAAAACACAACACAGAACTATTAAAATAGTCAGAAAAAACACTTTTTAATTAAGGAAAAAGGGGTGCATGCATTAATAGGCCTTCCACTCAGAGCTGTGCACCTCAAACCCTCACAGAGTCTCCCTCAACTCTATGCTTGCTCTGGTCCCAGACCCCTGGAAGTCTCACCACTTGGGTAAAAAACTGCAAGTAACAAAAGAATTTGAGGAAATTATATGCGTTTTGGGAAATGGAGGGACACATTACCATAGCTACAAAGAAATGGAAGTGTTTAAACTATACTGACAAGCTTGGGAAAGAAACCATAACCAGAGGTTAGGGTGTCTATCTTACAATGGATACTAAAAGGATGGTCCCTGCCCAGGTGTTTGTCTTCTTGGGAACAGACCTGATACAATGGGGAAAACTTCTAAAATAAAAGGAAATTTAGCATTTGCTTAGCCCCACCTAACTGAGATTATCATTTACCTTAGGATCTATTGTTCAGCCTGAGACTAGCTAAGTCTGAAATTTCCCTTGGGGTGAACTCTCATAGGAATTTGGGGTCTCTGTTTATAAGCTAACCCTAAACTTGGGGTTCATCAGATCTTACTAGGCTACAAATTTAGGGGTTTCTAGATTCCACATTGACAAGGTCAATTTAAACAAATAGTTCTGTGAAGATGGGATTAATCCTACCCTACCTATTTTTATATTAAATCACCAAAGTGTAAACACCCCCACTTAATCTTCAAGTGGGGAGGTCTGTGACCCACCTGTGCAAGAGTGGGTGATGAATCAGAATTTACTGACTGCCCCCTGGGCAATCCTAAGCAAAACCTTTGTTGTGATTGGTACATGTGAAATGAGAGGAAGGCACAGGAAGTGAGGAAAGAAATGGTCTGGATAAATTGAAAGAACTTCTGGGGCTCATTCTCTTTGGTCTGGAACTGGACCTGGAAGGGTGCTGGCAGGGACCTTGGATTCAGTGAGACTATTCTTAAACCTCTCCCTTAAAACTACATGTGGTGAATTAAAAAGGCTGCCTCCCTTAGCTTTCCTGGAGGTACTAGCCTCTGAGGGGCCCTTGATTGGGAGGAGGCCCCGTGGCTAAAAACCTTGTTAATTGACTTTTAGGCTCTCCAGAGGCCCTGCCAGAGCAAAGCCAAGACTTTAATCTAGTTTGTTAAGCTAGATCTCTTACTCTACCCTCTTCTTATTTCCCTACTTTCACTCTGTACTATATTTTATAAATAAATTGCTAAAAATCATTTTAGAATTGATATTTATTCAATTCTTGGCAACCACTCTTTTAAATATTTAGTCCAACCAAACTATAATTTCCCCCCCTTACATTGTGGCAACCACTTTTTACTTTTTACAATTCTCAAAGGAAGAAATGCAAACTATTTAATTAACAACCACAAAAAAGTTCAAAATTACTAATATTCAGAGAAATGTAAATTAAAACAAAAATTAGATGTCACCTTATACCTGTCAATTTGACAAAGATAGTAGAAAACTGAAAAATTCAATGTTGGTGGTGATGAGGGAGAACAAACACACTAATCCATTACTATAGAGTTGTGGATTGATCTAGCTATTTTGGAAAACAACAACAATTTTGAATTGTATGAGAAAAGTAATAAAATTATTCATACCCTTTTGATCCTTTAATTCTACCATGGATTTATACCTAAATGGAGTTATTGACAACAAAGAAAAAGGCTTCTCTAAAGAGAAATCTTCATAGCACAGATATTATAGCAACAAAAATTCAAAATAAAATATATACTCAACAATTGGAAAGTAGCTAAAAAATTAGGGGTTTGTGAATGTAATGAAATATGGGCATGGACATTGTACCTCCAAAACTATAGAAATGTTTCAGGCAAACTATAAGCAGGGAAATTCCTTTCCTCCCTTCTATCCTTGTGACTCCTAACCCAAAACATCTGATAACTCCTATAAGACCTCAAGAGGATTATCCTCCTGGGATCTTCCTTTAGATGGACAGAGAGATACACCTCCTTGATATCAAGTTATATCTCAGATATCCATCTGTCCTCTAATCTATGAGGGTCACCTCCCCCACCCCCATGTCTTCAGGCAAACCTCCCCCCTGCCCATGCCTCAGTGCATATCACTCTAGTCACGTCTTCACTGTTGTAAAGTGTATAAAGACCCCAGAACTGATGTCATCTGGGAACAGCTTTCCATCTATTCTGTACCACCTAGGAGGCAGTCTTCTACCTATGCTGTCTTCTTTCCCAGATTCAACATTACCTTGTACATAAATAAATTTTTCTTTTTCTTTTTAAGCTGAAATAGAGTAAACTAAGTAAGCTGAGTCATTGATCCACTGGTTAACATACTCATCCCCCATCAGCCAACCAATCTTTGCTTTTGAGGACCTGAGGGAAGGAAAGGGGGGCCAGACAGCCTGGTCCAGAATTCCACAAGGGTTCAAAAATTTGTGGACCCTTTTTGGGGAGGCCCTGGGGATGGCCTTGTCTGTGTTCCAGGAAAGCCATTCTGATGTCACCTTGCTCCAGTATGTTGATGATCTCTTTTTGGCCCCCCCACCCCAGTATTGAGACTTGCAAATCAGCTACCCTCCAGTTGCTACAACTCCTGAGCCACCTTGGTTATAGGTTCTCAGGCCAAGAAAGCTGTGTGAGGAAGCCCTCCCAGGCCCAGATCCAGGCAATCCTTAATATCCCTGTGCCTAAGACCAAGCAGCAGGTACAGGAATTTTGGGGCACAGCAGGCTTTGGATACTGGGTTTTGTTGAGATCACTAAGCCCCTTTGGTTACAGCCTGCAATCTGGAAAGCCTGGTGTGGATGGCAGATTGTCAACAAGCCTTCCATCAACTGAAATTGGCCTTGGTGAATGCTCCTACACTGGGGCTTCCAAACTTGTCTAAGCCCTTTCACCTTTTTGTGAATGAATGCTGGAGGAATGGCAGTTGGGGTACTTACCCAAACCATCTGACCCTGGTGGAGGCCTGTGGCTTACCTTTCCAAGAAATTGGATCCCGTGGTGGCCAGATGGTTGCCACTACCATCTTGGTCATGGAGGTAAGGACAATAAAAATGGCCCTGAAATTCTGGTCCTCTTAGAGGCTGTGTGGCTCCCATCTCACCTTGCCATCATCCACTGCAAGGGCCATCAGATAGGCAACTCCTCTGAGGCTGTGGGTAATCACCTAGCAGAGGAAACAGTGCATGCTATGGCCTTGTAGCCAGTATCTCCTGTCCAGGTCCTACCCATGGGGATACCGTGTGATCCCTTGGTCCTTCACTACCCCCCTGATGACCTGGACCTGGGGAGGAGGTTGGGTGCTGCTCCAACATTGGATGGCTGGTTGGTCCTTTCAGATGGCTGGACCCCCCTGCCTGAGACAGTGGGGAGACAATTGGAAAAAAAAATACATGAAAACACACATATGGGAGGCACAAAACTGAGTGATCTCTTGGACAGAGACTTTTTTCAATATACTCTGAATCTGCAAGGACATCACTTCCAGGTATGAAACATGTGCATGAGTCAATAAAAAAGGGGGACTGAAAGAACCAGAGTGGGTCAGATTGAGGTGGTCAGAGCCAGGAAAATAGTGGGAGATGGATTTCACAGAAATCAAGCCAGGAAAGTATGGGTATAAATATCTTTCGGTCATGGTAGACACTGGGTGGAAGTGTATCCAACAAAGCATGAGACTGCCTCAGTAGTGGTAAAGAAATCGATGTCAGAGATTATTCCTAGGTTTGGGCTTCCTCTTGGAATAGGAAAAGATAATGGCCCTGCTTTCATAGCAAAGGTGACTCAACAATTGGCCAAGGTTCTTGGTATTAATTGGAAATTACATTGTACATTTCGACCCCAAAGCTCGGGACAGGTTGAAAGAATGAACCGCATGTTGAAAGAAACCTTGACCAAGTTGGCACTAGAGTCTGGCGAAAACTGGGTAAGTCTCCTCCCCTTTGCCCTTCTGAAGGTTCAATGCACCCCCTATGTACAAAGTATTACCTCATTTGAAATTCTGTTTGGCCAGCCTCCTCCTGTCCTTCCTAAATTGAGCCTAAAAAGGCTGACCGAATATGATAAGCAATATTTATTCTCATCCCTGAAGGCCTTGGACAAGCTTAGGAAAACCATTAACCAAACCATCCAAAGGGCCCACCCTTCACTCCCTGAACATAACCTGCCCCCTTTTACAGGTGAACCAGGAGACCTTGTATGGGTTCAGAAGATCCCAGCAGGAACTCTTGAACACTGGTGGCCTGGGCCATACATGATAATTCTAACCACCCCAATGGCTGTCAAAGTGGCAGAAAAGAAGCACTGGATTCCTGTCCCAACTAAAACTGGTCACGCCTCAGGCAGCAGTGCAGGAAGCAGAGCAGTGGAAGATCACCAGAACCCAGGACCCCTTGAAGATTAAGATCCATCAATAGAGAACAATATGGGGAAGGGATAATGGGTTGGGGTTCTGTTTGGGTTCATAGTACTGGGGATATGGGAGGATTGGGTTTTCTAGCTAAGTCACCACTGAGTGATCAGTAGAACGCGGGATGAGAAGGAACTGACCAGTGTCAACTTGATACCAGCCCATGAGGCCCACATTTCCCTGGTCTTATTCGCTGCTGTAGAGTACCCATTCTTATCCCAATTTTGACTGGGCTAGGGATGGGGGGAAGTGTGGCCTTAGGTACTTATGCCCTGATTCAGGGCAGTGAGAATTTCCAATATCCTTCACAACAGGTAGACAGACCTTAGTGAATTAGAGAACTCTGTTAATTTCTTGGAAAAATCACTGTCTTCCTTGGCAGAAATGGTTCTTCAGAATAGGAAGGGACTGGACCTCTTTTTCCTTAAGCAGGGTAGCCTCTGTGTGGCACTGGGAGAGGCCTGATGTTTCTATGCCAATCATTCTGGGGTTGTGCAGGAATCTCTCATGATACTCCACAACAGGATTCAGGAATGGAACAAACCAATGCCCAAGCCACCAATTGGTATTGTGGCCTTTTCTCTTGGTCCCCTTGGTTGACCATGCTACTCATTGCCATTGCAGAGCCCATCTTATTGATCCTATTTGTTTTACTAATAGGTCCCTGTTTAATTAACTGCCTTACAACCTATGTCCAATGGCGCTTACAGGCCATCAAACTGTTGGGCTTGTGCTCTCATTACCCCCCCATCCGCACTGATGAGGAGTCAGGGTTTGACTCATGCAAAAAAAAAAAAAAAAAAGGAGGGATTGAAATAGAGTAAACTGAGTCATTGATCCATTGGTTAACATACTCAGAAAACCTGTTTCTCCTTATGGACGTTGGGAATGTACTTTCTCATGGTAAAGTCAATCAACAACATATGGCCAATGTGCATGGGAAAATGTTCCCTTCCTAACGGGGAAAAGATGAACCCGACATAGGATAATGGACTGTCCTGTACTCGAATGCTAATGACACATCTGGCTTCTGGAAGATAAGGCTTTCCTCAGTAATTTCAAGGCTACATCCCTCATTTACTAAAATTGTATCATTCTATCTGTCACTCTGTTAATTAAGCTTACACTGCATTTTTGCTTGTATGAAACACTATAAAAAACTACCTGTAGCTTCAAATCGGGGCAGCTTCCACTAGGGAAGTCTGTCCCGACCAGTAGATATGTTTATTGATCAATAGATTAATAAATTAATATCAGTTCTAATAATTGAATCTTTGGGTGTCTGGACTCGTTTTGTGAAGTACCCATCTTCAAAGCTAAGTTTCAGAGTCTTGCATCCTTGCCAAAGGTACCCTTCCTGAACCCTGGGGGTTCACCTCAAGGCCCCCCACAACAATATTACTGCTTTAAGTAATGACAAATATGAAGTATATGAGGAGACTTAAATGGAGTTATAAAGGCGTGCCAGATAGAGGCTTTAGACTTTGCTGCTGGATCTATGTATGAGAGGATGGGAATGATGCCTGGGTTAAGAAATAGTGACCTTATCCCCCTTGAACTTAATTTTTATGCTGGCTTATAGCTTTTTTTTGTGTAGGAAACCTAGTCTTTTGGATCCCTAAAGAGATTGAATCAGACCTAGATAGCTCCATGAGGTTTCTGTAAAAGAGCCCCCCTGACATGAATTTGGGAGCACAGGATCCTTCATTTTGATTAAACAATGAACCATATAGATTGGCTAACCTTAAGCTTCTGAATAGTTTCTGGAAGAAACCCAAGCCTTTGGTAACTAAGAAGTTAAATCCAAAGATAGATTGTTTACCTAGAAATGACCTTCTTCTATGTTCTAAAGAGCTCAGTACTTGGAACAAAGAGTCTCCTGCTGGGGGAAAAAAAAGCATTTTAGCCAAAATTATGAAACAAATCAAACATATCACTGCTTAAGGAAGAAAGCAGGAAAAGAACTTTGGGTTTCTCTCACTAAAGAAGACATCTCCTAGTCCATAGCTAAGGGCTGCTGCTCTAAAGAAACTGTGAAAAGTGTCAACTAAAACTAAACTAAACTAAAATATCTAAATTAAAACTAAAAAATCATGGTAGAGGGGGACAGGTAGGTGGCTCGCTGGATTGAGAGCCAGGCCTGGAGATGGGAGATCCTGGGTTCACATCTGGTCTCAGACATATCCTAGCTGTATGGCCCTGGGGAAATCTCTTCACCCCCATTGTTTAGACCTTCCTGCTCTTCCATCTTGAAACCAATATATGGTATTGATTCTAAAAAAAAAAGTAAGGTTTAAAAATGTATGATAGGGCCCACTCTGCTCCTAAGGAAGGGGTAGTCAAGGAAGAAGCCCAAAGCTGGAATAAATGAATGAATAAAAACACATTTATTGAGTACTTAACTATATGCAAAGCCTGGAAACAGAGAAAATCTACATAATCCTGTGCCCAGTGGAGTTATGCTTGGCAGGCAGCAGAGACTCTTATGTTTGGAGAAACAACATCTTACAGAGATAATAGGTCTGGTGAAGTAGCACCCAGTGAATAGTACCTTCCTAGAAAAGCCAGGGTAGGAGCATGCCTGGTGGAAGGAGCAGGAGGATATCAATGAAGATATCAACAATCCTAAAATTTAGGGTCTTAAATAGCCATTCCTTTAGAATGGCTACTTATCTAGATCTAGAATTTAAATTTAAATTTAGAATTTAAAATAATCTAGATCTAGAATTTAAATTTAAATTTAGAATTTAAAATAATCTAGATCTAGAATCTAGATGGTTCTATGTATACAGTTTTCCAGAGCATGACCCTCTCTCTACTTGTGACTAGTGTAGAGGAGGACACTGGCCCTCTCTGGGACTGCCCCTCCATGCCCGTGTCCCCTCTCTGTGTATTCATCCAGAATGTGCCTCTCTCTGCACTTGTGGTGATCCCATTTATTCCCCTTGTACCCTTGGCCTTAGATACCCCTTATTTGAGTCTATTTCTACCAGTACTGCTGCCATAGGTCTACTCTTCCCGAGGATAGTGGGGATATTTGTGAGAAAGTGCACCCCAGTTTTGTGAAGAGAAATGTTTTATCCCTGTTTTTAATTTCTAGACTATTTCTTTAAATGTCTACTAATTATGTCATCTGACTAATAAAGGCGAATGCATCGGTGGGGGCTCATGATCTACAGCTTTAAATGTTGTTATTGGCTTCCCTGGATCCTCTGCCACAGTATCACGAGTTTACCTCCTCGATAACAATCAGCATACCATTAATGGATTTTTGGAGTGCAGTTGGTGCACGGGTTACATGTGGACATGAACAGGCAGGCTGTTTTAAGACTAGGCACTCCCCCTGTTCAGAGACACAATCAAGCTGCTCAGAAAGCAGAACCTTCTCTCTGTACCCAAGCACACTCCTCCAGTGCTCACAATCACTCCTCCTCCTTGTTTACAATTGCATCTCTACTGGCCAACTCAGACCCAGAGAACTGCTGCAAACCAGGACGTAGCCTCTTAGCAATCTCATCCAGTCCCTCCCTCTGGTCCAATGAGAGGCTATGTGCTATGACATTTTTTTTTTTTTCTGGTTGCAGAGACCCAACCAACCCCATCAGGTCCAAACACTTGGCAACTCTGGGGATGAGAATCTCTGATGGTCCCCAAGGAAACAGCCTAACTAAGCAAAGGGTTTATGGTGTCTCTTTCCCAAAACACTGACAGGAAGCCAGGAAAGTCAGGTGGCTGTAACCAGATGTTGTTTGATTATGAATTGAACTGTTAAAAGAATGTAATTTTTGAAAAAAGATATTTGAAAAAAATTTTTTTTAAGATTTTCTTTTTTTTCCCCCAATTATACGTAGAAATAATTTTTGACAATTGTTTGTGACATTTTGCAGTTCAGTTCATCTTCCTCTCTCCCTCCTTCCGCTCCTGGAGGCAGTAATAATGTGTTATAGGTTATACCAGTGCTTCCATGCAATACATTTTCCCATATTCCCCATGCTATGACAGAAAAAATATATATCACACATACAATAAAAAGCTCATGAAGGAAATAAAGCGAAATATGTCATCTATCAGATTCTAACAGTTCCTTCTTTGGCTGTGGATAGCATTTTTTATCATGAGTCCTTTGGGATTATTTTGGGACCTTGTTTTGCTAAGAATAGTTTAATCCTTCACAGTTGATTGTCATGCAATATTTCTGTTACTATATACATTGTTCTTTCTAGTTCTTTGCATCTAGAACTTTGCATCTGTTCATATTAGTCTTTCCAGGTTTTTCTGAACACATCCAGTATTCCATTGCAACCATATACTACAACTTGTGGAACCATTCCCCAATTGATAGATTTCCCCTCAAGTTTCCAGTTCTTTGCCAATACAAAAAGAGCTACTAAATTGAAAACGTTAACTGTTTAATGGGTTAGATTTTGTTTTTAAAACAGATAATAATAATACATTCACTGTGTTTTTGATTTTTTTGTTTTGAGTTTTGTTTTAATTTGAATTTTTTTTGTGATTTGAAAATTTTTATTTAATTAATTAAGAATATTTTTTCCATGGTTACATGATTCATATTCTTTCCCTCTCCCCCTCCCACCCCTCTCCTGTAGCCAATGAGCAATTCCACTGGGTTTTACATGTCATTGATCAAGACCCATTTCCATATTTTTAATATTTGCATTAGGGTGATTGCTGCAGTGATTCCCAAAGTGGGCGCCACTGCCCCCTGGTGGGTGCTGCAGCAATTCAGGAAAGCGGTGATGGCCACAGGTGCATTTATCTTTCTTATTAATTGCTATTAAAATTAAAAAAAATTAATTTCCAGGGGGCTAAGTAATATTTGTTCTGGAAAGGGGGTGGTAGGCCAAAAATGTTTGGGAACCACTGGCTTAGAGTCTATATCCCCAATCATATCCCCATTGACCCATGTGATCAAGCAAGTGTTTTTCTTCTGTGTTTGAATATTTAAAAAATTTTTTTGATTTGAAAAATTTTAGCTATCACTTATAAAATTATTTTATTTCGTTTTATTTTTTATTTTTATTTTTAATATTTTCTTATAGTTACATGTTTCATGTTCTTTCCCTCACCCCAAACTCCCCTAACCTCCCTTAGCCGATGCACAATTCCACTGGGTTTGTGATATTTTATTTTATTTTTTAATTTTAATTTTAAAAAATATTTTAAATTAAAATTTTTATTTTTAATCACTTACAAAAATTATGAAAAATTTTAGACTGGTTTAAAGATGTAAGTTTAGTACATCAATGAGTCAATGGAACCCTGGAATATGATTAATTTTAATTTATAAGTAAAGGAAAAATGAAATTTAACTGTTAGTGAAATATGAGGAAGTTAATAATATTCAAGACCCAAATTATGGTTAGTGAAATCTTGCTATTTAAGAAAAAAAAAACTCTTGGGACTGCAATTTACTATTATTTTGAGTTTTAATTACAAGGATGATTGTTTGAATTGTCATGAAACCAATAGTAGGAAATAGCATATGCTTCAGTCTGAAAACTACTATAGGCAGACATCTGTTACTTGAGGTATTGGGAGGACAACCTAGGCATGGTCTAAGGTAGGAGCCTATTGACTCAGTTTCTCCATTGTCCTATTTAATTGCTGAACAGGAAATTTCCCCACTTGGTTAATCCTGAGCCTTGCTTTTAATATCCAGTGGCTACATGATTGGCTATGAGATGTGATTCATGCTTGTTATGATATATGGCATTGTTATACTATGTCCCTCCTTTTCCTTTCATAGAAATTTCTATAATCAGGGCAGGCGAACAGTAAAAGTATTTTAAGTACAATACTAAATCCATTAAATAATAGATTGATATTAGAACATCTCTGAGTTAGTATAATAGAATTCAAATATGAATTACTATTTTAATCTAGATTATTGTGATCAATTTATATAATATATTATGCATAATTTATGATAAATTATATATAATTTAATCTATGTTATAATTATAGTATAGGAATGATAGCCTCCTAAAGGGAGAATTAAACAAAGTAATGATACATATGTAATATAAACATTTTTTAATTAAATGGAATAGTAAATTTTGAGAAAGTAATAGGACTAGATGGTGATGAGCAAACTACAGCCTGCAGGTCAGATGGGGGAGGGGACCTGAAATGTTCTATCTGGCCTCCTGACATGATTCCTAATCTGACAAATACAAGGAGTAAGATACAATACAATGAAACTTCGAAAGAGTTGCCTTAGAAACAGACTGACAGATGAGCATTTCCTTTCCTTTGGCCTCTTCTTTAAAAAGTTTGCCCATCATTGGACTAGATTATTTTTCTCTAAGAACTCTATACATATATATGTATACATGTGTATGATTGGTTTCCAAATGTATTTGCCATAGAAATTAGGGATTTGAGTATTTTTAGTAATAAGTTCTCAAAATTGGATTAGGGATTTTACATATAAAATTTCATTAATAATTATAGAAAAAGTAAAATTATTTTCCCATTTTTAAAGTATTTGTTTCATAGGGGTTTTTTTTAAACCCTTACCTTCCACCTTAGAATCAATACTATGTATTGGTTCCAAGGCAAAAGAGTGGTAAAAGGACTAGGCCAGTGATTCCCAAAGTGGGCGCCACCGCCCCCTGGTGGGTGCTGCCATGATCCAGGGAGCGGTGATGGCCACAGGCGCATTTATCTTTCCTATTAATTGCTATTAAAAATTTTTTTTTAAACCCTTAACTTCTGTGTATTGGCTCATAGGTGGAAGAGTGGTAAGGGTGGACAATGGGGGTCAAGTGACTTGCCCAAGGTCACACAGCTGGGAAGTGTCTGAGGCCGGATTTGAACCTAGGACCTCCTGTCTCTAGGCCTGACTCTCAATCCACTGAGCTACCCAGCTGCCCCTATTAAAATTTTTTAAAAATTAATTTCCAGGGGGCTAAGTAATATTTTTTCTGGAAAGGGGGCAGTAGGCCAAAAAAGTTTGGGAAACCACTGGGCTAGGCAATGGGGCTTAAATGACTTGCCCAGGGTCACATAGCTAGGAAGTATCTGAGGCCACATTTGAACCCAGGATCTCCCATCTTTAGACCTGGCTCTCCAGCCACCCAGCTGCCCCCTGTCTTATAATTTTTAAAGGTAAAAAATTTCATTTTATAGTTTTACCTGCATGAATTTTTTTTTTTTAGATTGCTATATCAGGTACAGTGTTTAGGTAAAGACAGAAATAGCAAGTGTTATTTCTAAAGTGTCATCTCTAAAGTTTCAAGATTGGAGAAGCATATTTAAGAGAATATACTAAATTGTTTTAAATCTTGTTCCTGGCAGAGTTAAGCAGAATTATCTAGAAACAAGTGATTTGGAACCAAAGAAGCAGAACCTCCCCCTTCAGAGCTGGCCTGAGAATGAAACCTAATTTCAGAACGTCCAAGAAAAGATATCCAAGGGCTAGAGGACTGCATGGGACATCTGGGATTTGAAATGTGCTAATTAAATGGACATTGTACTGGGTTACTAGGATACAAAGAGATTTGATGCTAGTTAATATTGCTGATTATTGTATGGCTTTGCCCTTTTGTTTCAGGATGTTTGTGTTTAGGTTTTCTTGGTTACTTTGGTGACATGCAAATCTCTCTTTTCAAAATTAGTTCATTGTGAGCCCTCTAAGAAGTAGGATCTGTAACCTGACCTATAATTTTGGTTACGAATTTACAAAAAAAACCCAACCTTGTAGGTTTGGCTTATAGATAAGTGGTCCACGGGAAGAGTGGACCATCCTCTTCTCCATAAATCAAAAGAGGTGAAATTGAAGGGATTCGGGCAGGAAGTGGTTAATTGCGAAGACTGAAAATGACTCCTTGTGATTCAATTCTGTAGCTACTTGTGGGTCTGTCTTGTAAGAAAATCTTCTTTATTCAATTGTGGGAATTGGGGAAAAAAAAAATCTTACTGCATTGTTTGAACCTAGTCCTGCATGGCTGGGAAGCTGGACCTTCTGTACCTACTGCTTAGAGACCTTGAACCAAGGTGTGCTGATCAGGAAGCCTGGTGGGATCCGAAGAATGATGCGAGGAGTTTTCTCACACTAGAACATCTCAAGCATCCCATTTATCTTATCTGAAAACTGGCCCCACGCTGACCAGTCAGGAATTATTTTCATGTTCCTTTGATTGTTTACAGATACTTTGGGGGAGTAGTGGGACACCTTTTTTTCTAAATTCAGAGAATTGCACTTGTTCTCTCTTCCCCTCCCAGCTTGGAAAGTCCCTACCTAATCTTTCCTCCAATTAGAAATCAGATGACCCATGTATTTTTAAATTAATTAGCTTTATTGGATTCTTTTGAATATCTAAAAGTCTGCCTTCCCTTGTATTTGGGGTCCAGTTCTAAGCTGAGGAAAGGGTTTGGTCCCAATTTTTTGAGTATTTGGCTCAGAAGATCAAACCTTTATTTCCTTAGTTATTTCATCTTTCATTCACCACAGACTTGATGTTAAAATTCACACTATGTGTCAGGAAGGCTTGATTTTAAGGAGGAGTGAAATCTTAATTTAAGTTCATAAATGTCAATGGGTTAGGCCAAGATTTTCCAGCAGTGACTGACCACATCTTTATACTCAATTTGATCTTTTTTTGGGGGGGAAAATTTTATTTAATTGATGAAATAGAATATTTTTCCATGGTTACAAGATTCATGTTCTTTCTCCTCCCTCCTCCCACCCCTCTCCTGTAGCCGACACAGAATCCTAAGTTTTTATTTTGAATATTTTCCCCTAGTTACATGTTTCATGTTCTTTCTCTCTCCCCCAAACTCCCCTAGCCCCCTTTAGCTGACGCACAATTCCAATGGGTTTTACATGGATCATTGATCAAGACCTATTTCCATATTACTCAATTTGATCTTAACCAAAAGATCAAGGAGCAATGACCACATCTTCATAGATATATAGTTTATAGATATACCTATAGCTACATAGTTGACTGAAACAGAAAAAGAATCCAAAGGCACTTTGTGAAGTAAGAATTGATTTGATAGAAGGGAACATGCCTCCAGAATTATTTTTTCCAAAAAAATGTATTTATTATTATGAAATTAACAGACATGAACATTCTCTCTCTCTCTTTTTTTAATTTAGAATATTTTTCCATGATGATTCATGTTCTTTCCCTTTCTTCTTCACTCCCTCCTCCCAGAACTGACAAATAATTCCACTGGGTTATACATGGGCCATTGTTTAAAACTCATTTCCATGTTATTCATATTTGTAATAAAATGTTCTAAAGCCAAAACCCCAGTCATATATCCATCAAACTACATAATCAATCATATGCTTTTCTTCTGCGATGAACATTCTCTTTTGCAAAGAATATAAAAAGAATTGTATGAGTTCCTATAAATGTTTATTATGTACAGATGGTTTATTTGTGTGTGTGTGTGTGTATATCTGATTTAATTTTAATTAATTTTTTTTTCCAGATGAGATCCACAGTCTCTCTTTCCTACCTTCCTTTCCCCCATGAAGGAAAAAAAAAAAAAGACAAAACCCCTATTACAAACATGTATGCTCAAGCAAAACATACTTTCCCTATAGGCCATGCCTTAAAAATGTATGTTGCCATTTACACTCGAATCTATCCCCTTTCTGTTATGAAGTGGGTAGCATATTTGGGGTTTTCTGGAATAACAGTGTACAGGTCATTAAAAAAAAGTTTTTTATCAAATATAATACAGTTATTTGTCCAACAATACATTCTTTATGTCCTCTTCAAATTTCTTCCTGGTCTGCATGTATATAATGGATGTATATACATACATAAATATATTATATGTCTTTATATATTTAATATTTTTTGTTTATTTTATTTTACTTTTTCAATTAACCCTCCAGCAGATTGTCTCCCAAATGTTAAACCCATTCAAAATTCCTTGAAAGATTTGAGAGCACTGAGAACTTTATTCAATCTTCATGATTATTAATATCAAAGAAAGCATAAAACAAGGAGATAATTTACTCCGTTGGGGATGGTCAGCCCAGAGACCAAGTTGATGAAGGATTCCCTGTTGAGGGTGAGATCACCCAAGTTGTTTCTGTCTATTCACGATGGCCTCTAGCCCTGGAAAGCTGCAGGGATGAGGTCCGCCATCTTTCAAGAAAGCCTGAGACAGGGAAGTCTTCCTTTGAAACATCCCTGTGGTGTGGGAGGGAGACAGGATCCAGCATTAAAACACTAACATTGGCAGCTTCTACGGGCATGGAAAGGCTTTAGAGAGGGACCTGCCAATGGCAAACGGGCTAGCTTGGTTCAGAGGGGCTCATCCCCAAAAATCTGACCCTTAAACAACCACCTTTCAGTTATTCTGGGCCTCAGTTTCCTCATCTGTAAAGCTGGTCTCTAATGTCTCTTCCAAGCCTAAATCTATGGTCTTAAGAGCCTAGGATCCATCGCAATTCATGAAGGCCAGCTATAAGTCAAAAAAGGGTTGCAATCTGCTCTGGTAGAGGGAGTATTCAAAAATGAAATCATGGGTTCTTTTAGTACCATTATTATGAATAATAATAGGTAGCAGGTGCCAAGCCCCATGCTAAGCACTTTACCAAAAAATTTAATTAATTAATTGCTAGTTTAAAAATATTTTTCCATGGTTACATGATTCATTTTCTCTCCCTCCCTTCTTCCCTCCCCCTCTCCTAAGTGCTTTTTATTTTTTTGAATTAAAAAAATTACTTTCATTTAATTAATCATTTTAGAATATTTTTCCATAGTTACATGACTCATTTTCTCTCCCTCCCCTCTTCCTTCCCCCAAGTACTTTTTTATTTTTTAAATTGAAAAAATTTTTTTTCATTTAATTAATTAATTTAGAATATTTTCCCATAGTTACTTGATTCATTTTCTCTCCCTCCCCTCTTCCTCCCCTAAATGCTTTTTAAAAAAAAATTTAAATATTTTCATTTATTTAATCAATTTAGAATATTTTTCCATGGTTACATGATTCATTTTCTCTCCCTCCCTTCTTCCATCCCCCTCTCCTAAATGCTTTTTTTTAATTTAAAAAATTTTTTCATTTAATTAATTAATTTAGAATATTTTTTTCATGGTTACTTGATTCATTTTCTCTCCTTCCTCTCTTCCTCCCCTAAATGCTTTTTTAAAAAAAATTTAAATATTTTCATTTAATTAATCAATTTAGAATATTTTTCCATGGTTACATGATTCATTTTCTCTCCCTCCCCTCTTCTGTCCCCCTCTTTAATTTAAAATTTTTTTCATTTAATTAATTAATTAAGAATATTTTTTTCATGGTTACATGATTCATGTTCTTCTCCTCTCCTCCTCCCTCCCAGCTCCCAGAGCTGAGGACCCTAAGCGCTTTTAAAAATATTATCTCACTGGATCCTCACAGCAACCTTGGGAGATAAGTGCTATTATTATCCCCACTTTGTAGTTAAGGAAACTGAGGCAAAGGTTCAATAACTTGCCCCAAAGTCACAAAGCTAGGGTTTGAGGATGGATTTGAACTCGGGTGTTCCTGACTCCAGGCCCAGTGTTCTATCCACTATGCTACCTATCTAAAACAAGCTGAACTAAATTAAGCAAACGTAAACTAAGAGTTTTCCTATCCACAGGACTATTTACTAGGTCAGCAACAACAAACGTTTATTAAGCATCTTCATGTGCCAAGCATGGGACAACGAGGAGGTACAGTGGTTCAGAGTGCCGGGCTGGGAGTCAAGAAAAGCTGATTTCACATCTGGCCTCGTATATGTCTTAGTAACTGGGTTACTCTGGGTGAGTCACTTCACCTCGTCTGCCTCAGTTTCCTCATCTGCAAAATGAGCTGGAGAAGGAAATGGCAAACCGCTCCAGGATCTCCGCCAAGAAAACCCCAATTGGAGTCACAGAGACCCAGACAAGACTGAAAAAGACTAAACAATAATAACAATGTGCCAGGCGATGCCAAAGAAAGGCAGATGAGATGGAACTGGGACGCCAGGACAGAGTGAGAAGCACCCATGGGCGGTGCATAGAGGGCTTACCTCGAACCCAGGAAGACCTGGTTTTACATCTTGCTTCTTTACATATATTGGCTGTGTGATCCTGGGCATGTCACTGAACTTTTCAGTGTTCTAGGTGACTTTCTCTAAGTTAAAGAGAAAATGCCAGTCTATATTGGAGTTTACCAGTGAAATCATACATCTAGTTCCCATTCTGTCCACTCAATTGCTCAAGGCAAATTAGAATCCACACAAATAACTCTTTGCTAAATTTAACAATTTCACACACACATATAATATATATTATATATATAATTATAATATATTCTATAGTATATATAATTATCAAATTATGAAATATATTATATAAAAGTATATATACATATAAATACATAAAACATAAATTTTAGGGATAAAAATATAGATATATAAAATTATGAAATGTATATGTTATATATATAATTATAACATATTATATAGTATATATAATTATAAAAATTATGAAATCTATTATATAAAAGTATATATACATATAAATACATAAAATATAAATTTTAGGAATAAAAATATAAATATATATAATTATGAAATGTATATGTTGTATGTGTAATTATAAAAATTATGAAATATAAAAGTATATATAAATACATAAAATATAAATTTTAGGAATAAAAATATAAATAAATATATGAAATTATGAAATATATATGTTATATATTATATGAAATAGATATAAATAAAGGGGCACCTACACACAGGCCCACTTTTGAAACTAAGGAAAGTCAAGAGACAACACATCTGAACCAAATGGGACTCATAGAAAATCTTTTTTTTTTTAATTTAAATTTTATTTCACTTTTACATTTTTTTCCATGGTTATACGATTCTTGTTGCCACAGAAACCCTTTATAAGGAGGAGTGACCTTGTCTGGGAGGCTCACACTCCAAGTTAGGGAGATACTCCCCCAGTTCCCCAAAGTAGCAGGTGGTAATAAACAGCGGAATCAAAGGAACAACATGCCTGATTACTGCAACTATGTAAATGAAGATAACTTTTAAACAGCAAAAAAATGCATTACTCCCCCCCC
>NC_058133.1:463318860-463370549 GCF_016433145.1 Gracilinanus agilis
CCCCCCACCCCCACCGGTCTTCTCCTGGGTTTCCTTCTGGCTTTCCGTCCCAGGGTCCATTTCCCGGGAGCTGGATGATCTAAGCTCAGAGCTGTTGGTCACTCTGGGTGCTGGAAGGTACAGGCCTCAAGGCAAGAAAACCTCAGTCTTCCTCCAGACCAGACCGGTGGACAAAGGAGGGCTAAACAGGAGCAATTCCTTTCTCCCCGAGGGTCCCCCACCCCCAATCCCTCCCGGCTGGCTCATCCTGGCTCTGTCTCTCTCCTACTCTCCACCCCCGCACACACGCAGTGCCAGTTAGTTTCTTGCTGGTCTTAATTTTATCTCATTCTGAAGGATTCTGCCTGGTACTTTGCATCCTGTTCTTGTTCTCATCCTGGCACTGATATTGAGGTTAACCATTGATTGCCCAATATACGTGCTCCAAACGCTGTCCTCAAGAAGCTTACGGTAGTAGGAGTGGGACAATAAAAACGAGACGGAGCGCAGCTAAGTGCCTACCTAGGGGATGGGAAGCCGGGATTTAGGATGCAAATAATAAGGTCGATGTGGCTGCCAGGAACAATTTCTAGGCGTTACCTTCTCCCAGTGTCCCTTCGTCTATGTTTATATTCTTCTTGCCTCTAAGAAACAGTCGTCGTCCCCCCCCCCCCCCGCCCCGCCCCCACCTCATCCCCTCGGGTTTCTGCCAAGTCCAAGTGCAGCAAGGTTGGGGAATGAGGTTGGGGATGGTTGGTCTCCAGAAACAGGTCAGGGGCTCAATGAGTTAGCGGAATGGGCTAGACCGGGCAGGGGGAGCCCCAGCCGATTCAGGTCTCTGTCCTGACCTTTGCTCCCCACTTGTCATATAAGTACAAAGGCCCCGGGGTGAGGAGGGAGGGTTGGGGTAAATCGAGAATGAGGCGCAAAGACGCCCACCTCTTCCGGCCTTTCCCGGGGGGCCCCCCAGCAGAACCGTGTCCGGGATTCGGGCGGGATGCCAGGGGAGGGAGCTCAGGGTGAGAGGAGGGCCCTGAGGGAGGGGTCAGGCTCCTTAGCAAAGAGTTAATGGGAGAGGGGGAAGGGAGAAGACGCCGGGACCGGACGAGCCAGCGCTGGGGAGGTAGCCAAGGATGGACTAGGGCGCTCGGGGGGGTCAGAGGTCGGAAGGAAGGGCTGCTAGACGGAATTAGGGGACCCCGCAGCCCTAGTTCGAGCCCTCTCTAGAGGCCGGGTACTTCCTCTTGCGCCGGGGACTTTCAGTTTCATTTCTTTCCGCCCTCCAGTCCGGGCCCCTTCCGGACGGCCAGCTCAGTCCCTGCAGCTGCGGCCGCCGCCGCCGCCACGATGACCAAAAAGTTCAGCCGCGCCAAGCTCCGAGAGACCGGCCAGAGATTCCGGAGTTTCCTGGCTGCTCGGGGACAGGACCAAGAAACCAACCGCGAGTTGCTGCGGGATCTGTACAACGAAGACTTCAAGAACAGGTACCATCGGGGCTCAGCCCCAGTCCCTTCTGTGTGCTCCTCTCTCTCGCCCCACTCCAGCCGACCCCAGCCCCGACGACCCCAGCCGCACCCAGGCTCCGGGCGCCACAACATCCTCCCCACCGAGCTCCCCCGGATACAGCTTGGCAATATTATGATATTGCAATGCCCAAGCCCGCCACAGCCAGGCCCTCTCTCCCCTCACCCCCCGAGGGCGCAAACCCTTCTCCCTGGTCCTCCGCTTCCCCGCCCTATGCCCGCTCCGGCGCTCCGAAGACCCCGCTGCCCATTCCACCCGGGGCGAGACTTCAGACCCCTTAACCCCCAGCTGCCTTGGGGGAGAAGGCAGTGGCCCGATCCTAGACCCTCGCGTATTGCCGGAGTCTTGGGGGAACCGTTGGGCTGGGTATTTATTTCGCGGGGAGGGGAGAGATTAAAGACTGGGGAGCCCCAGGGGTGCCCATCCTCCTGGCCCCGAGAGATGAAACTCATTATCTCCGAGAGACCGTCCTTTGTCCACTTCCCAGCATAGCACAGATTAGGCGCTCAATAAATGTTTGTTGATTTGATTTAAAAAAAAAAAAAAAGAGAGAGATCACTAATTTTTGCATGTATAAACCCTGGAATGTAGAAAAATAAAAGTGTTACCAAGAAAAAAAAAAATGAAAGAAAAACCGAGCTGGCTGGAGAGGTTCTTTCCCTGGGGACCTCAACACCAAAGATGCAGAAATTTCTCAGTTATTGAGCTGGACCTGGGCTCTTTTGGAGTGGGTGGACCGATGCCTAAATCTATTGATTATCTGTGCTGTCTTACACACCCACTGCATTTAAATGTACCGATGACTACTACAATTTCTAAAAATCCTTTTTAAGGGGGAGGGGGACAGCACGAGGAGTTTAATTTATTCCGTTCAGATGAGGTAAATCAAAAGTATGATTTTAGGGGCCAGCTAGGAGGCTCAGAGGATTGATTGCCAGGCCCAGAGATGGGAGGTCCTGGGTTCAAATGTGGCCTCAAACAGTTACTAGCTGGGTGACCCTGAGCAAGTCACTTAACCCCCTTTGCTGTGGCTTCCCAGGTATATTCTAATCTTGAGAGTATTATTGATGTATTAATATTGTAACCTATGTGCTCATGTACCAGACTCATCCTCATATTATTTCTTGATCATTGTATTTAATTGATACTTTTATTAATTTTGACCACTAGCCCTTACCACTCTTCTGCCTTGGAACCAATACACAGTATTGAGTTTAAGATGGAATGTAAAGGTTTAAAAAAAAAAAAAGTATGATTTCACACTGCCAATTTCTTAAAAGGATTTAGAGATTTAGTCCAACCCTCTCATTTTATGGACATTTTATGGACTGAGAGAAGAAAAGTGACTTGCCAAAGGTCACACTAAACTGGGATTAGAATTTAGGACCTCAGATGATTTTCTAATAAAAGGTCAGAAAATTATTAATCTAAAAGTACCTTCTAGGGACTCGCCATAGTCATTTTCCTTTTCTGCATCTAGGCCTGGCACAGGGTTTTGGGTTCTTGTGTTTTGGAGCTCTTAGACCCAGTCACAGTCATTTTATTGTTGGTTCCGGATCCTCTACCCCTTTGGGCTTCTTCTGCAACTCCACACTTGGCCCCTGGCCACCCCCTCTAGGAATTCTGCCCTACTTGGAGCCCTACTCACATTCCCTTCCCCTAGGCTAGTTCACCAGCACCCTCCCAGTTTAGTCTGGAGCTTTCTCTGCTGTTTATTTTTCTATCTAAAACTTATTCCCCTTACTCCCCCCCCCAAAACAAAGCCCAACAGTCCACCACCTTCTCATCCTTTTACCTTTATCTACCTTCTGTCTCCTTGTTCTTCTTCTAAAAGCTATTGATTTCAGACCAGAAATTCATCATATTTGTTTGCATAGTAAAATCTAACACCTTCCTGTTTCTCCTTAAATACTGTAAACCCCCACCTTTACATTCTCATTCATTACTTCTGGCTCTAGTCTAAGCCCCCTTCCCCACCTTTGGGGAATAAGTGGCTTTACTTAGGGTTATTAGGGTTCTCGGAGGCTAGCCATATTTCATCCCCCCTACAGCATACTAACACCCTCGCCTCTTCCCACTGCTAGTGGGGAGAAGAAGCCTGTGCAGTGAGAAATCTCTGCTCTTCCCTCCAAGTACCTTCCTAATATTTATTAATTAAAACTTAAAAATTAATTAAACACCTGTTACTTGCCAGGCATGGGACTAAGTACTGAGAATGGTTGCTTCTCTTGAGTTTAAGATTCACTGGGGGAGGGAGAAGTTGGGTAGCTCAGTGGATGGAGAGCCAGGCACAGAGATGGGAAGTTCTGGGTTCAAATGGGGCCTCAGACACTTCCTTGCTTTGTGGTGGGGGCTAATCATTTAACCTCATTGTCTAACCCTTACCACCCTTCTGCCTTGGAACCAATATATAATAAATTTAATTAATATGTAGTATTGGAACCAATATATAGTGAATTAAAAATTTAAATTTAAAAATTTTAAATTTAATTAATTAATACATAGTATTGGAACCAATATATAGTGAATTAAAATTTTTAAATTTAATTAATTAATATATAGTATTGGAACCAATATATAGTGAATTAAAAATTTAAATTTAAAAATTTTAAATTTAATTAATTAATACATAGTATTGGAACCAATATATAGTGAGTTAAAAATTTAAATTAAAAAATTTTAAATTTAATTAATTAATACATAGTATTGGTTCCAAGGCAGAAAGGAGGGGTTAAAAAAAGGTATAATTGGGGGGGACATCATGTAAAGATATACATACTTATGTGTGTATATCTCTGTGTATACATACAATATAAATTGGTTATCATCTCAGAGGGAAAACACTGGTGATGTGGGAGAAAGACACCCGAGTTTGTAGCAGGGTCTTGCCCCAAGAATGGGAGACTCAAACTCTGTTCAATCCAGAAGTAAGAAAATAATTTTATTTGAAGAAGTGATTTTTGGTGGTATAATAGCCTAATAGTTGGGAAGAGCCTGGGGACTAATCAGGTAGCCTTAGGGTCAATGGATAAGCTCAGGAGGGCCAGCTTAGGTAGCTCACTGGATAGAGACAGGTGGTTCTGGGTTCAAATGTGGGTTTCTAGCTATGAGACCCAGAGGAAGCAAGGTTAAGTAATCCCCCTTGGAACCAATACTTAGAATTTATTCTTTTTTTTTTTTTTTTTTTTTTTTTACTCTTACCTTCTGTCTTAGGCCCCGATTAGGATTGATTCTAAGACAGAAAGGAAGGGGGCAGCTGGGTAGCTCAGTGGATTGAGAGCCAGGCCTAGAGAAGGGAGGTCCTGGGTTCAAATCTGACCTCAGATACTTCCCAGCTGTGTGACCCTGGGGAACTCACTTGACCCCCATTGCCTACCCTTACTACTCTTCTGCCTTGGATCCAATATACAGTATTGACTCCAAGATGGAAGGTAAGGGTTTAAAAAAAAAAAAAGACAGGAAGGGTTTAAAAAAAAATAAAGGTTGGAGGGGAGACCAGGAAAGACTTATCAAAGAGTAAGATTTTAGCTGAGACTTGAAGGAAGCCAAGAAGCAAAGAATTCCAGGCGTGGAGGACAGCCAGTGAAAATTCACAGAATCAGGAGATCTGGTGTCCTGTTCAATGAACAAGAAAGCTAGTGTCCCTGGATAAAAGAGTGCATGGAGGGGAATAAGACCAGCAGTGTAGGAAGGGGCCATGTTATGAAGGGCTTTGAATGCCAGAGAGAGGATTTTATATTTGATCCTGGAGGTAATAATAGGGAATCACAGGAGTTTATTGAAGGGGGGAGGGAGGGAGGGAAATATCACTTTGTTAGCTGCAGAATGGATTTGAATGGGAAGAGACTTGAAGCATGGAGGCCAACCAGAAGGCTGTTGCAGTAAATCAGGGGTGTGAGTGAGGTGCCAGGATGGGAACAGACTCAGAGGAGAGAAGGGAGTGAATAAAAGAGATGTTGTAAAGATAGAATGCACCAGGTAGCTCAGTGGATTGAAAGCCAGGAAGGTCCTGGGTTCTAATTTGGATTCTGCTAGTTTCTAAGCAATATGACCCTGGTTAGTCACTTAACCCCCATTGCCTAGCCATACGGCTCTTCTGCCTTGGAACCAATACACATTATTGATTCTAAAATGGAAACTAAGAGTTTAAAAAAAAAAAAGTACAGATAGTTCTTTAGTCTTTCCTACCTTGGACCGTGATCTCACCCATCCCCATTTCCTAGTCTCAGGTCCTCTGGCAGCCATGGAGAGCACGAGGACTTTGAGGATCCTGTGCCTACCTTCTCCTCCATGCTCTATGGAATGCGCTTTTATGGTCAAGCTAAGGTCTCCAAGGATAAGGTCAAGTTTTGCAAAGTGAATCACAAGGTGAGACGAGGAACTCCTCCAATCTTGAGTTCTCCCTCTTAATACGATGCTTCCTTCTATCCCCGGAATAATTTAGGAAGAAGAGGGGATGGTACTTCTTCCCTTGACTCATTTTTCTTTTCCTTGCCCACAGAAGAAGAAAGTGAAGCAGGAAATCAGGTTGATGGGTTTTAGGGAGATCAAACCTCCAGGATCCAAGAAGACCAAGTCTCAGCTGACAAAGATCTTCCAAAATAGGTACGTAGGAGTTGGGGCAGGATGGATCTAGAGATGAGGACGGATCCATCATAAGGATCAAGAACTGCTGAATGGGAATGTTCTGTCATTATGATTTGCCCTGCTTTCTTTTTCTTGGTTTCTTGGCTTTGATGGCTGCTGTATTGGAAGAAATAAGGTGCTATTCCGTGATGAAATTTCTTCTTTAATCTTCTCCTTCCTTCCCCTACTTAAAGTGATGTGAGGGTAGATGAGAGGAGAGTTGTTTGGCTCAGAACTCAGAAAATCAGAGTTTCTGAGGGAGGAAAAAAAGGGTTGGGAATGATCAAAGCCATGACCTCCTGCCAGCTTTACCCCCTGAAGTGGCAAAGAGTTGAACCCCAAAGGATTGTGGCCTCTGTTCCCTTAAAGAGAGCAGGATAACCATGTTAACTTTTCTAAAAAATAAAAATTATTAAATGGGGGAAAAAAAAGGGAGCAGGAACAACCATGTGGGAAATTTGATAGTGTAAAGCTGAAAATTATTATTCAATAACTAAATATTATATTTTTAAAAGTTTTATTAATAATAAATGAACATAAAAAAAGCTAACTAAAAAGGTACTAACAGCCTGCTCAGGAGAGCAAAAGAGAGAGAGGAAGAGGGAGGAGCTACAGAACCTATAAAACAATAACGGGACCACGCAGACGTGGAGGTGCAGGAGAGATTAAGGGGAATTTTGGGAAATACTAAGGGACTTCTGGGGGATGAAGTCCCAAGATTCAAAATCTCCATTTATACAATAGCAACGCTGAGACAAGTATCTCTAGGTAAGCTCGTGGAGGACATGAAACCTTTGGAGCTGACAGATGTCCCAAATAAAATTGATAAAAGGCTAAGGAAGTGAAATCCAAGCATATTGATTTATTAGCAAGGCTAGCAGTTACATAACAAATAGGATCTAAGGCCCCTCAGTAGACAAGAAGACCCTGAATGGCAGTTATCAAAACTTTCTTATATTCAATAATGAGGCACAAATTAGATTACATAATCTTGAGCAACAAAAGCTTTCCTTTTTTTTCCTTAATGGCCAAAGCAAGATAATAACAAAGGGTACTAAACACAAGTTATGTCAAATAATATCTACAAGTTGTCCCAGAACATTTTATGGTTATATGGGATTTCCTAGAAATTATACAAACTATCTTCAGAAATATAGAACTTGAAGTCACAAAATGGATATTATTCATAAAATGGAGACTGTTTGGTTCTTTCAGTTCCCTCCTTTGATCCTTGGAAATCTGTTCCCTGTGGATTACTCAATTCAATGCCAGTTATATAAGATTCATTATACATTGAGATAAATATTTTCTGCCATCATCAGATTATTAGGAATTAAATTTGAAAAAGCTGTAATACAAAAAGAATACAACATATAACATGAATCCCCTCTACCATAAAAAATTATGAGGTCTAAGACAATGAGAGCCCATTTGATTATGGTTGTAAAACTAGGAAGAGGGTCCTATCACATAGTATCTGCATCTTGTTTAGACAGTTGGGTTTCTGATATAATCTATTGGATTTTTTAGAGATTTGTTATGATCTCTCCTGATCCACTAATACAGGAACAACAGGATTGGTTGATCCTGGTGCAGTCCCTTCTCTGTGAAGTAATTATGAGCTCCCAAACCATGTGATTTTTGTATGACCATCTGGGGATTTACAGGGTTTTTGCTTCTATGGAAGGGTGACCAAATGGCATTTGATGCTATTCCTCTCCTTGGCCTAGTCTGAAGATTTAAAGTAAAGCAAGGGGAAGTACATCAAACCACTTTAAATGAGTTTTAGCACATAATTTACCAGTAAAGGCCTTTTCTTTTTTTTTTTTTTTCATATACTCAACCTGACCTGAATTAACAAGGAAACCCAGAAAACTCAGCAAAAATAAATACCAGGCTAAAATAAAATAATCTAACAGGGATAACACCAAGTTTCCTTGTAAACTGATAAGCCCCTCCCAATATCCATTTAATCAGTACATTTCATCTTGAGTGCCAGATGCCCTGCATGTAATGATCTGGTTCTTGGAAACATTTTCCCTTTGACTTTCTGGAATAGGTCTCCATCTCAGGGCAGCCATGAAAGGTGTACCTCCTAATAGATCTGCTTCCCTGGTTCCAAGGTACTTGCAGACACTTTTAGGTAATTCTGCTAAAATCTTCTGGTAGTAAGACTCAATATGATTAAGTTCTGAATCCATGAAGACTTGACTTAGAAAATGAGCCCTTCTGTCTCTAAATTATCAGACAGAGACATCAAAATAGGAAAATAATTTTACTTTCTTTGCAATTACCTGCATAATTTTATCTGTAACATCCTTAGTCCAATATTGAGAACTTTTTACAACATACTTAAGGCCTGCCTGTACCATTAGAAACATCTGAAAGCCAATCCCATGCATTTATAGATATATATTCAAATTTTACATTTTAATTCCTTCTTTTTGAGGATATTGTCGCCATATCACCTTGAAGAATAAGACATTTAAAGGATCTAATCTCAACCTCAATATATACCTATTAGCAAGTTTATGGCTAGTCTAAGAACTTGTTTACTCAAATGAAAACAGTATGATTTTTTCCCCCCCATTTGCATCCTATAACTTCTTCTGTTCACCTGCTATGATTATAGAAATTTGCTATGAAAGGAAAAAGAGGAACATGGTTATGACAATATCAAGACTATCCTATCAAGGGTACAGAATGGCCTAAAGATTAACTGAGGAAAACACTTTTGTTTGATTTTAGGCATGTTACATATGTAATAGCCAGTCATTTATCAAAGTTCCATGTAATTTACCGGTTATCAAAAATCAGACCAAGAATAAACTGGATGTTCCTGTTAAGGAATAAAGAATAATAGCACAAGGGGGAAACTGAATCAAGAGGATCCTACCTTAGCCCACCCCAGGGTTGTCCCCTCAACTCACCCAGATAGCAGACATCCACCTATAGCAGTTACTGCACTCTCTTTGATTAATACAAGCATTTCCCTTGAATGATGGGCAACCACTGTTGCTATTCAGTTGTGTCCACCTCTTTGTGACCTCATGGACCATTTTTTTTCCATGGTGTTTTCTTAGGAAAGATACTATAGGGGTTTACCATTTTCTTCTCCAAAGGATCTTCCATTCCATTTTTGTTTTTGTTTTTTCTTTTTTGTCAGAAGTCTCCATTATGACTTGACTGTTCTTTTTGGGCAGCTCAATATGGCATATCTCATAGTTTCATTGTGCTATTCAAGCCCCTCTGCCATGACAAAACAATGGTCTTTTTTAGGCAAATAGCGGTTGAGTGGCTTGCCCAGGATCACACAGCTAGTAAGTGTCTTGAACTCAAGTCATCCTCTATGCAGGACCAAGTATTCTTATTTATTTGGCCACCTACCTGCCTGTGCAAATCATACCTGAAATCAAAGCCTAGAACAACATCAAAATACAGTTTTTTTGCCTTAATTGTTTTTTAGATTTTACTTTAAATAAGGGCAGTCTGTATTGAAGTGGACTGATTTGTGTGGTTCCAGAGTGAAGCCAGGAGTCCTAGTCTGGTCATGTGGTGAGGACATGGATCCTAGTTTGTGGTAGCTGATTGACCCAAGAGAGGGGTCCAGATCTTTTTGCCAGAGGCTCTGAGTGGAGCCTGATTGAATTAAGTACATAGTGAGACCAAAAGCTTTCCCCTAAGCCTGGGGCTAGAATTTGAGGAGCTTCTGACCTGCTCAAGTTCCAAGTGAGATCAAAAGTTTAGCAAAAGCCCAAGGCAAGGCTTTAAGCTATCAGCTTCTCAATTGAATTAGCAGTGGAGGAGGCCCTCACAGCTCTCAGCCCTCAGGCCATCATACCATCTCCAAAGAACTAAAACTGACAGAAATTCAGAAAGTAAATTAAGAGTGGCATGAAAGAAGGACTGAAGTTTTAAGAGGGTAACCTAACCTTCCAGAAAACAGCTTACCTATAAAAATGTAAGAAAGGGGGGCAGCTGGATGGCTCAGTGGATGGAGAGCCAGGCCTAGAGATAGGAGGTCCTAGGTTCAAATCCAGCCTCAGACACTTCCCAGCTGTGTGACCCTGGGCAAGTCACTTAACCCCCATTGCCTAGCCCTATAACAAATAAAAAAAATTAATACAGAAGGATATATATATATATAAAAGATATTAGGGTTTAAAAAAATTAAAAAAAATGTAAGAAAAATGAGCAAACAACAAAAAAAGCACCAAACTCTAAAGAGTTTGTCCACAAAAAAAAACCAAAAACAAAGAGCAAGGTATAGACACAGAAGGGGACAGTGAAAGCAAAGCAAACACATACAAAGTCCAAAAGAAAAGTATGAATTTGGACACAGATTCTGGAAGAGCTCAAAAAAGACTTCAAAAACCAATTAAGAGAGGCAGAGGAAAAGTGGGGAAGAGAAATGGAAGAAATGAAAAAGGAAGACCTGAAAGTTGACAGTGGAAAATCAGGCCTTAAAAATTAGAATTGAGCAGCTAGAAACAAATGATTTCATGAGAAATCAGGAAACAATAAAATAAAATCAAAGGAATGAAAAAAAAACAACAACAACAAAAAATGGAGTTCCTTATTGAAAAAATAACTGACCTGGAAAATAGATATGGGAGAGACACTTTAAGAATTATTGGACTACATGAAAGTCATGATAAAAAAAAAATCTTGGAACATAATACTATTTTTTAGATTTTACCTTAAATATTTAAATTATCATTTATTATTTAATATTTATATTTATTATATGTAATATGTTTATAATAAATTAAATATTTAATATTTTACTTTAGTGAAATTTTACTAATCTCAGCTTATGGCTAGGTTATTATTTTTCTCAAGCTTTAGTAACAGTTAAGAATGAACAAAAATATGAGGATATTTAATTTTTTCTTCATTTAAAATTTAAGAATTATTACATTCTAGAATTTAACATATATACAGTGAATACTAGTTCACACTTAATAGTTAAGTTTTAAAGTATCAGATACAATTTCATAATTCTCATAAGAGAATCTAATAATTCTATGTAAAACTCATTCATCGCTTTAAACAAACATAAATTTTTCTACTTTAGCTAAGAGAGATCTCATTTCCTCAAACTTACTTGATAATTTCACATGTGGTTAGTAGGGCTGATCAGATGCTATGATCCAGCCCAAGGATGAAGTCCCTCATAGATAATGTAATTTAAAAGGACTTTGTAATTTTGCCTCCCAGAAGGAAGTTATTATTATTATCTACTTTAAAGCAGACATCCCCTATTAAATATTACTTGGGTATACTTGCTTTAAAGTTAGCAACAATTATGAATAAGGAGGTGAGAGACTGAGGTTTAACAGTTTTCAAACATTTTATCACATTCTTTTTATAGCTCAAATCAAAATCTAGTACCATCAAGATAAGAGAGGTTATTTTTCTAAAAGCGTTTCTGAAACAATGGTTTCTTAAATTTCACAACAAAAACATTTAGAAACATAATACTTACACTTACTGACATTTATATAGTGCTTTCCAGGTGCCAGGCACTATGATCAGTACTTTACACTCGTGATCCTTATGATAACCGTGGAAAATAGGTGTTATTATTATTCTATTCCCCTCATGACTTCTTCTTTTCTTTTAAATTATCCAAAGAACAAAATCAGTTCCTTTCGTTTTCTTAACTTAATCTAACACTCCCTTAAGAGAAGGTTGTAAAAAGGGTACATTTCACTTTATTCCAAAGCTTTTTCAGCTACAACCCAAGGAAGATCAAAGAAGATAGGGCACTGCTAGGCAGGTAGAACTATTTATTAAAAAGGAAAAAGGATGCTTAAATTTTTACCATGGCCTTTACCATAACTATACTAGATTGAAGAAAACCATATCTTTTTTTATCAGTCAGTTAATTTGCATTTGTCAAGTCCTATGAGTTTTCTTTTTTAATCTAAAATTGGTTGGGAAAGGAGATATTGAAGGAAACATTCAGTATTTGTTGAAGAGTTATTCCTCTGAAAATTTCTCAAATTTTTATCTCAGTGGAATCAAACCTTCTCAAACCCCTTTCCAAATCCTAAATTCTTTCCTTGCTATTAACCTCCACTCACATGATGAATGCAAAGGTATTTTACCTTTCTTCAACTTCCTACCTAATTTTCTCTTTTCTTTACTTTGTTAAACCTCCTCTCTTTTTCATGGTCAAGAAGAGTTCTTAAGTGCTGAGGAAATTTAATTGGAAACTACTTCCTCTAATCAGTGAAATCACCTTCCTTCCTTGCAACAAATCTGCCACTCCAGGGAAAGAGTAATAAGAGTTCAAAGTGCTGTTTCTATGTAACTTTCAAAATTTCATTAATTAATATATATATTGTAATGCAATTATAAATTTATTGTCTATATTACAATATCAAAAATTCTTGTGGATTGGGAACCAAAAATTTCTTATCTGTATCTTGCCTTCTTCCCCAACTTGGGCAGTTAGAAATGCAGAGAGAGAAATAGAGAAATGCTATCTTTCTTTTCTTTCTTTTTTTTTTTTAATTTGAAATTTTTTATTTAATTAATTTAGAATATTTTTCCATGGTTGCATGATTCATATTCTTTCCCTTTCCTCCTCCCACCCTGCTCTTGTAGCCAACGAGCAATTCCACTGGGTTTTCCATGTGTTATTGATCAAGACTTATTTCCATATAATTAATATTTGCATTAGGGTGATCACTTAGAGTCTATATCCCTGATCATTTCCCCATTGACTTATGTGATCAAGCAGTTGTTTTTCTCCTGTGTTTCTGCTCCCACAGTTCTTCCTTTGAATATGGATAACATTCTTTCTCATAAGTCCCTCAGAATTGTCCTAGATTATTGTAATGCTGCTAGTAGAGAAGTCCATTACATTTTATTGTACCACAGTATCAGTCTCTGGAGGTTCTTCCAGTTCACATGGAATTCCTCCAGTTCATTACTCCTTTCAGCACAATAATATTCCATCACCAACAGATACCACAATTTGTTCAGCCATTCCCCAAACAGAGGACATCCCCTCATTTTTCAGTTTTTTGCCACCACAAAGAGTGCGGCTATATATATTTTTGTGCAAATCTTTCCCCCTATTATCTCTGGGGTATAAACCCAGCAATGGTATGGCTGGATCAAAAGGCAGACAGTCTTTTAGCACTCTCTGGGCATAGTTCCAAATTGCCATCCAGAATGGTTGGATCAATTCACAATTCCACCAGCAGTGCATTAATGTCCCAATTTTGCCACATCCTCTCCAACAAAATGATATCTTTCTGAAGAATTAAAATTCCTAAAATGTTTTTTTTCTCTTCTTTGGCACTCTTTTTCCTTTGGCTGCTCAGAAGAAATTGGTTTGATTTATACAAATCATAATACAATAAGACACATACAATAAGATAATACAATAAGACACATAGATATATTTGCCCTCAAAAGTTCCTTTCCTTCATCTCCCAACTGAAACCTTAATCAAAAAGTCATTGGGAGACTTGAAGGAAACCCTCCCCACCAGCAGAAATCAGTGTGTAGTGTTCAAAAAGCAATCTCAAAGCTTTAATTTGCAGTAATTGAAAGTTTCTCCTTTGGGCCAGATCAACAACCCATCTAGATTTTTAAAAATATATTTTAGACCAATCTTTACCCAACTTAAGAACTCTTATTTTTAATCATCTGAATAGGAAGTTTCCCCTGTTTCCAGGTCAATAAGAACTTCTATCAGGGGATGTCCATCTTTTGCAGTTGTAGAGCACATTTCGCACAATTTAATAGTTTTTTTTGTCGTTTTTTTGTTGCTCTCCCTAGTTGAACCAGGAGCTTCCCTTAGTCATTTTTCCAGGATTCCCCTTTGCTGTGCTACTCATCCACTGAATTCCATTATTCCCTAAAGCTCCTTCCCTTGGCTTTATTTCCTTAAGGGATTCCCCTTCTAATGGAGAGACTTACTTTAGCTCAGAAAATTGGGATTAGGGTTGAGGGGAATCTAGTCTTTGCAGAGAAGTCTCTGGAGATGTGATGGGCAAACTACAGCCTGAAATGTTCTATCTGCCAGGTGACATTATTCCTAATCTGACAAGTACAATGAGTAGGATACAATATAATAAAACTTCGAAAGAGTTGCCTTAGAAAGAGATGGACAGATGAGCATTTCCTTTCCTTTGGCCTCTTCTTTAAAAAGTTTGCCCATCACTGGTCTGTGGGAGTTCTTCTGAAAGGCTGTCTCAGGATCAGAATCCCTCTCCACCTCCTAGCTGACTTACTAAAACAGTCATGAATAAAATTGGGAAGAGACCGAAGAAGGGAAATCCAAGCGTATTGATTCATTAGCAAGGCTAGCAATTGCATCCCAGATCAGATCTCAGGCTCCTCAGTAGGCAGGAGGACCCTGCATGGCAGTCACCAAAACTTTCTTATAATCCGGAATGAGGAACAATTTAGGTTACATAGTCTTGAGCAACCAAGACGTTCCTTTTTTTTGTGAATGACCAAATCAAGATAATAAATACACAAACCACAAATTGTCCCAGAATAGTTTGTAGTTGTCCTTTCCAGTTTCTCCCGAACTATATAAACAAAGCATTTATAGAAATTTTAAGTTATAAAATGGATGTTATTCACAAGATGGAATAGATTTAGGTTTTTCACAGATGAATCCATTCATTTAATCTTGATTTTTTTTTTTTTTGCCAGTTAATTTCCACAGTGGGCACCGCCACCCTCTTTTATTCTCCCAGGGTATTGGCTCTGCCACCCTCACCTCTCCCCTTCCCCAGCCCCAGACAACCCTCAGACTCTTCCTCCTCCAGGGCCGAGTATATCCGTGGGAAATACGGTGTGGACGTGGAGGCTGAGGGAGGCTATAAGACCCGAGATGGCCAGCTTGTTATCCGCCTGGATTTGGACCAGAAGGTGATCGTGACCCTGAGGCTTCAGAATGGGGGAAGCTATCCCGTCACCCTGCTCCGCATCCTTCCACTCTGCCGGGTCCCCCAGTTACGTTTCGAGTCAGAAACTGAAGAAGATGGGCCGATCACTCTAAACCCCGGTGAGGGAGACGCGGCGGAAGGAGTTCTTGGGTGGGAAGAGGTCTCTGTCCTGGGGACGAGGGAAGGGGCCGTCTGTATTGGGGAGAGTGGCTTTCAGAGAAGGGGGAGCTGGTTAAAGTTTGAATAGGGTCTCTTGGAGGGAGGATCCTGGAGGATGGAAGGCCCCCTATTTAGGGGAGGGATTCTTATATGTTCAAAATTTCTTCCCTTCAGGTGACTTCCATGAGCTCCATGTCCACTGTCTGACCAGATATGTGGGCTACTTTCCTGCAACTGTGCTGTGGGAGCTGCAGGGACCTTTGGGATCAAGGATAGAGGAGCCAGGAATCTTCCACATTGCACGATTCCTGGCCGTCTTGGCCCGAAGTCCCCTGGCCAAATTGCTGGAGCCCACAGCTCCCTACCAGCGCAACCGACTTCCACTGTATCCTGCTTTAACCAGCCGGGTGGAAGATGGGGAGAGACCAGACAGGTAGCAACATCCTCTCCAAGGGCAAAGATTTTCCCACCAGCTCCCCACCTCCCCACCTGCCGGGACAAGGAGAACCCACAGTGGGAGTCATGTCTGGATTTGCCACTTCTCTTTTTTCATGACCCATTGCAAGAGTTTAAACTCTCTCAGTCTTCAATTTCCTTTTTTTTTTTTTTTTTTTTTTTTTTTTTTTTTTTTTTAGTAGGGAAAGGTTGCTACTGGGTAGCTCAGTGGATGGAGAACCAGCCCTAGAGACTAAAGGTCCTGGGTTCAAATCTGACCTCATATACCTCCTAGCTGTGTGACCCCTGGGCAAGTCACTTACACTCTATTACCTAGCCCTTTCCACTCTTCTGCCTAAGAACCAGTACATAGTATTGATTCTAAAGCAGAAGGTAAGAGTTAAAAAAAAAAATTTAGGGATAATGACTAATTATAATATATATTACAATTATATTATTATATATTTATAAGTTATATTTATATTATTATATTAAGATATTTTATATTTGTAAATTATATTTATGATTATATATCAATATATATTTTATATTTGCAGATTATATTTATATGATATGTTAATATATTTTGTATCTACAAATTATACTTATATGATTATATAGTAATATGTAATATATTTATAAATTATAGTTATACAATTATGTTAGTATATATTTTATATTTACAGATTATACTTATATGATTATATAGCCATATATGTTTTATATTTATGAATTATATTTATGATTATATGTTAATATATAATTTATACTTACACATCATACTTATAGGATTATATAGTCATGTTTTATATTCATAAATTATATTTATATTATATGTTAATATATTTTATCTTTATAAATTATACTTATATGATTATATAGTCATGTGTTTTATATTTATAAATTATATTTACATGATTATATGTTAATATATATTTTATATTTACAAATTATACTTATATGATTATATAGTCATATATGTTTTATATTTATGAATTATATTTATATGATTATATATTATATCTATGAATTTATATTTATAAATACATATTTACATTTATAAATCTTTTCTAGGTTTTATATTCTATAAATAATATTGTATAATAAATAATTATTAATAAACATTAAATTAGTAGATCATATAGAATTATTAACTATAACCCTTCATAAATATGTAGACATTTAGAATATAATAAAATAATATATTATAACAACACAACTACTAGCTGTGTTACTGGGTTGGTGCCGACAACAGTGACTCTCGGCAGCCAGGTGGTGCAATGGACAGGGTGCCTTTGGAAAGGAAGACAGGAAGACCCAAGTTGGAGGCTTATTAGCTTTGGGACCTCCTTCAGTCTTGGGTTCCACATCTATAAAACAGATAATAATGACATCCAGCTCAAATGTGTTGGAGGGTATTCAAATTAAGTGAAGTGCTTTGCAACCCTTAAATTTATTATAGAAAAGCGAATAATTAATATTGTTCGAGAAGGATTCAGTGAGAAAGCATGTATGGAAGGGTCCAAACTCCCTTTGAACGCAAAGTGGTTGTCTTACTCTGATGTCTTTTCCCCCGTCTCTTATAGGGGTCTGGGGTACGACCTGGAGATGACTTTGAGCCTTCCAAAGTACCACTACCCAGCCAAACTAAAGCAGCTGCTTCCACAACTCCTGAAATCCCCCAGTTTCGGCACTCACAGTGATGTGGCTAAGATCCAGTATGTACCTCGCCCCCTCCTCACCCCTTTAATTTATCCATTCACTTCAGCTTTGCTTCAGTCTCCCCCCCCTCAAAGCCATGTGCATTCTTCTGTCCCTTTTCACCTCCATTTTTTTTCTCTTAGTGGAATGGGTTTGATTCTTTGGGAAGCCATTTGGGAATAGTCGTGAGGCCCAGGGTAACGGCGTAGGCTTGAGCTTGTTGGGAGGATTTATGGAAGAGAATGGAAAAGAATGGCGTGGTTCTAGAAGGAAGATATGGCTCGGTTGTGAGCGCCGTCAGAGGAGGGAGTTTCTAGCGGACGGATGGGATCCGTGCAGATAGCCAAGTAGGAAAAGCACAAGGTGTGAACACGAGGAAGAAGGAAGTCCTGTATGGCTAAGACTCCCGTTGTGGAAAGGCAGCAGCTTGCAGTCGGAACACCTGGGATGGACATCAGCTCTACCTTTGAGCTTCGGTTTCCTTTTCTCTAGAATTGGAACAGGAACACTTGTGTAACTCTCTTACCTCACTGCTGAGAGCATCAAATGAGATGGTATCCAGAGTGTTTTGCAAACCTTAAAGCATTGCAGGCTTTTGCTATTAACGTTACCCTCCTCCCCAACTCTGTCCTTCTTGCTACCCCTGGACTACTTTCCTTTTCCCCAAGTGACCATGATCCAGTCCCTTGGTCTTCTCGGACCTCATTTTCCTTCTCTGTAAAAAGAGGGGGTTTGGATGAGATGGCCTCTGAGATCTCTCCCAGCTTCTGTGATGCTGTGACTATCTCCCTCCCCTGCTTCTTGTACCAAAGGCTACAACTGGGAGAGGGTAGAAGGTAATGGGGGGGAGAGGGTCGATCCGTCCTGCCTTCTATCCTAGAAGCCAGCTGAAGACTCCACTAAGTTGGAGGAATTATGAGGAGAAGTTTCGGCTGCTTTTACACCTAGAAGAGCTTCAGATGGAGCAAGACATCCGCCACTATGACTTGGAGTCTGTCCCCATGATCTGGGACCCAAAGGACCGAAACCCCCCGCTCCTCACCTTAGAGGTCAGAATTTTGGGAGATCAAAGGAAAAGTGGCTTGGATCTCTGTCCTGAGCACAGTCGGTCAGCACACTGAAAACAGACAGACAGGACACTTTGCAGACTAACCTAGAAACAAGTACAGGATAATATATTGCAAAGAAATTATGAAACCGTCACTAAGGATGTATAGCGTCAAGGAGTGTTGTAGGGATTGAGAGTGGATAGAATCAGGGAGAATTTCATAGGGGGACTAAATTTGAGTTTGAAAGTCTGAAACATGGAATGGAAGTGGTCTTAGACATAATTAGGATGGTTTTTTTAGGGTTGCAGGGGCAGCTAGGTGGCCCAATGGATTTAAGAGACAGGAGTTCCTGGGTTCTAATTTGGCCTCTGACACGTCCTAGCTGTGTGATTCTGGGCAAGTCACTTAAAAACCCCCTTTGTCTAGCCCTTACCACCTTACCTTTCTGCCTTAGAACAATACTTAATATTGATTCCGACATGGAAGGGTTTTAAAAAAAGGGGTTTGGAGGGTTTAAAGGGTTTAAAAACTAATACTTAGTATCGATTCAAAGATGGAAGAGTTTTAAAAGAAAAAGGGCTTTTTTTTAAAAAAAGGGTTAAAAAAATAAAGGGTTTAAAAAGGGGTTAAATAAAGCGTTAAAAAGGTTAAAAATAAAGGGTTTAAGAAAATAAAAAGGTTCTTGGAGAGTAAAAGCAGGAAAGTGGTTACAAAATTCTGGCTCCTTAACTGTGTGGCTGAAACTAGTCTTGTCTTGGTTTCTATACCCCAACCTTAGGCTACGCATGGACGTAGATAGGAAGTAGAAGAGGGTCAGTTTACTGGCATTGCTTATCCTCTCATCACCATTTTCTTTTCTTTTCTCTTCTTTTTTTTTAACTATTACCTTGTCTTAGATACCTGTCTTAGATTTGATACTAAATATTGGTTCCAAGGCAGAAAAGTGCTAAGGGCTAGTCAGTTGGGGTTAATTGACTTTCCAAGGGTCACACAGCTAGGAAGTGTCTGAAGCCAGATTTGAACTCAGAAACCCCTGTCTCCAGAACCTCCTGGTTCTCTATCTACTGAGACACCTACGTAATGGTAATCTGGTGTGTGTTCCTTCTGGCTCCCCTTTTAGTGGGTTCTCATGGTCATTCTTTTTTCTCTCCAGGTTCCTGGAGTTGCTGAGAACCGTCCCTCTGTGCTTCGAGGGGACCACCTATTTGCCATCCCAACCTCAGATCAGGGCCAGGATGCCGTCACTTACAGGGGCTTTGTACATCGGGTAGAGTTGGATAGGGTCAAGCTGAGCTTTGCCCCAGGGTAAGATGGGAAGAGAAACCTGGAATGAATGGTGGGAATGGGAGGTGGGATTCTTTTCATCTTGGTTCTGGGAGAAGTGAGTTTAGGGAAGTGGATGAAGTGAAGATGGGGTGAGGAGGAAGCTGGTGTTGTAGCAAAGGTCTTGGAAAAAGAGGAGTCTAAAAGCCCCACTTTTGGGAGAGACATGTTCAATCTGAACTTCTCTCCATGGAGTTGTGGGAGGAATAAAAAAGTCCTAGGAAGCCTGGGAAGGGCGTATTACAATATACATATACATATACATATACATATACATATACATATACAACCACTGTTATATAAATGGAGGTCACTACTATCTTTTGATGTATATGAAGATGATGTACAGAGAGGATAGGATGGTACTTCTCCTTTATAACAGTTGCCCAGGCAGGATCCTTTAGGTCAAAGTGATTTATCTCTTCAGGACCCACCTGGGTTAATTGATATTATTAAATTGGGCTCTTCAGCTGGGATAACGTTGATAATTTGACTGCGTGTCTCCCTTCCCAAAATAAGCTTTGGAAACCAATTCAGGAAGGTACTTTAAACTTTAAATATATTTGGTAAGAAGGATAATGGTAAAGGATTGAGGTATTAGGAGACTCTACTTTAAATTGCTACTAATGAATCTCTAACTGCAGGCAAATGAAGGAATCAAGATGATAGCTTTTCTCTGGTCCAGCCTGGCCAGGGCTAAACCAGAGTAGGCAAACTGCTGGGAAATCTTCAGCTTCTTCTTCAGTAGATCTTAAGCCTTAACAGTTGAGATATATCCCCCCTTTCCACCCTCTTCTTCTTCTTCTCCTGCCCACTTCCCAGATCCTTCCCGGGCCCTGGGAAGCCTAGATAGCTAAGATGATGAAACTCCTAATATCTAGGGGCAGTAGACACAGAGATGGTGGTCAAGTACAGATTGATAACAGTACAGGAAACACAGGAGGAGCTTGCAGGGTAGTGTTTGCTACTCTATCTCCAAAGACCAGGATCCACACTGATCTCTAACCTCAGGACAGGAAAAAGACCCCAGAACCTCTCTCAGGGTTCTCAACTGCTCTCTCCCAAGTCCCGCATGCCTCTCTGGGAACATTCTATCCAACTGACTTATCTGTCAATCAAAAGTGAACTTCAAGTCCCAGAGATTCAATATAACACCACCCACCCACCATATTTATACTACATATACATATATGCTATATGTACACAATATAGAATATATGGAATATATTTACCATATACAATCTATATTTATACTATATATACACAATATATTTACTATATATTCTATATGTTATATATAAAATATATAATATTTACATGATATATACTATTTACATGATATATACTATATAATATAGAAATATTATAATATAGAAATTGATTAACTCTATTTCAAAATAAAATAGACCCAAGTCAGGATGACTTTTATGGTGGTAAATTTACAATTTATTTACAATTAGGAAGGTTGAAGGTGGGGAAATTGAGAGAGAGAAAAACTCTGGCCTGGACCAAAGGCCTGAACCAGGTAGGAACTTAGAGGCCCCAGCAGAGGAGCACAGAGGTTAATTAAAAAGGCTTCTAGCCACAAGGCCTCCTCTAAGAAGAGAGGCCTCCTTGAGGCTAGAGCCTCCAGAAACGCCAAGGGAAGAGAGAGAGAGAGAGAGAGAGAGAGAGAGAGAGAGAGAGAGAGAGAGAGAGTCAGCCAGCCTAATTTACCCATGTGACAATTCAAAGGGAAGCTGTCTAAGGTCTCAACACCAAGTTCAAAGCGCCAACTACCCACAGGAAGTTACCATCATATTTAAAAGATAGCATCTTTCATCACTTCCTACATTCACCTCCAATTTCAAGTGGACAAATGGCAGCCTCTACACTGTTTTGGACTGCCCAAAGGGCAGTCCCTTGTTTTTGATTTTTCACTTACTATCACGTGTGGGTCACAGACCTCCTCCTCCCCACTTAATTCTAAGTTGGGTGGGGTGACATTATTTCTGGTGGCTGGAGTCTACACAAATGAATGAGGGTGAGCTAATTCCATTTACACAATCCCCCTTGATAATTCTTGGGTGCCTAGTCACCCCAAGTGATCACTTTACATAATCATCTTGTACCCACAAAAGTCTTCTAACTACAATAGTTAGAGATAAGAGGGGAATGGAAGAGAGAGAAAGCAAAACCAGTGTTTTGCTAGGCGAATTGACAAAACTCAATTGGGGGCAGTCCCCTATTGGTATAAAAATGTACATTCAAAGTAACTGTTCAACCCCCATCAGTTCAGTCAATTGTACCCCAAAGTTCATTCTGGATCTTTTAATTCAATGTAGATTCTTCAGACATCTTTTTGCAAACAGTTTATTCTCTGGATTAAGGAGTCAACAAGCTTCTTTCCCTGAAAATTTTTCTTGAACAAAAAATTAAATCTTGGATTTTATAAAAATACAATCCCCCCGTGAAGAGGGTGTTTAAAAAAGAAACACCCAGATCAGCTCAGGATACATGGTTGAGTTATGGGGGAGTATGAGTCAATTTAAAAGAAAAAAGAAAAAAAAGCAAATAGAAGAAAAATGAAACTTTGGGAGAAAGAAAAAATTTAAAATCAAAATATCAAAATCTATGTATATAAAATTTCTGAATAAACAAAAATATATAATTTCCATCCTACAAGTCTGTAGGACAAAATGCAGTAATATTGCACTTACCCATTGGCAGCCAAGACTATAGGAAGTTACCATTCTATAAGAAAGAAAAGAGGACCAGATTTATGTGCAAGGGAAGTGTCTGTCATTCCCTGGTCTGATTTACCTTCACTCTCAGGGATATGGGTGAGCCAGGATGATGGCCAACCTTTGGTACCAGACTGGCAGTGTAGTTCGAAGAGTCCTACGTCTTAACATATATTAAGCTTCGCAACTTTGAGTCTTACACTAAGTTCAAGTCCTTAGTATTGGCATGGGAGTTCCTCAATCCCACCTGTATTTGTATGGTCTTTTTTTGACCTTGTACTCCTTGGCACTGTGCAGTTTTCTCACCAATCTCGTTGGGATTGGTCGGTTGGTTTCCATGACCTGGTAAGCCTTCTTAGCACTGTTTAGTGGCTCTTGTGTTCCCTTCTCCTGGAATCAGACAGAAACATTAATCACAGTCCCATAACATTTAATATTACATGGCAGGTTCTCAAAGTCTAAAGCCTTGTAAGCATTAATATTATAGCAAATATATATATTAAACTTATATTACTGCAAAAAAAAGATTAATAGTGATTATATGTACTTTAAGTATAAGAAATGAGAAAAAGGAAAAAAATCAATTATTCTATTAAAAATATAAAAGGAAAAGCAATAAGAAAATTAAAAATAAATTCAGGGAAAAAAATACAATGTGATTCCAAAAAACAGCATCCATTTGTCTATGAACTGTTATCTCCATTGCATGTAACAGGAAATAGTCAATCAGTTTCAATAGAAGATGCTCTCTTTACTTGTGAGCAATGAATCCAAGAGTCCTTTTCTCCAATTTTTATAGCTGTTGGAATGGTTAATAATATGTGGAACGGTCCTTCCCATGAAGGCTAAGTTGCTCCATATAATACACCTATTTTACCTGTTAAAAAGCCAAAAATAGGACCATATGGAAAAGCCCAATATCGATTTGTTCAAGATTTAAGGGCTGTAAACAATCATGTCATAAAGAGACATCCCGTGGTTTCAAATCCAAACACAATTATTTTCTCTATTCCCAGTTCAGCCACTTACTTTATGGTAGTGGACCTGTGTTCAGCCTTTTTCTTGATTCCTATTCATGAGGATTCCAGACATATATTTGTTTTTACCTAGAAAAATTCTTAGTGGACATGGACGCGTTTGCCCCAAGGGTATGTCGAAAGTCCACGCCTTTTTGCACGGATTTTGAGCCAAGACAGATAATATAACATTTAAAAACAGCAAGTTAATTAAATATGTAGATGATATGCTACGACATGTCAAGAAGATAGTAAACATCTTTTAGAATTACATAAAAGAGGCCACAAGATCTCAAAAGGAAAGGTTCAGTGGTATCTCCCCAAAGTAGAATATTTAGGGTTCATTTTAACTGCTGGTGCCCATTCTATTACTCCTAAACGTATTGAAAGTATCCAAATATTAAGTGCTCCTACAACTTAAAAATAATTGAGGGTGATTCTTGGAATCATCATCATTATTATTCTTCCTGTCGTTATTTCCACAGTTATCTTTCAACTGGGTATTATTTCTGATTACTCTTAACAGATCCCTACAGTTCATCATTGTGTGGCCCTTCTCACAGAAGTGGCAGATAATGGATCGATAGTTAGATTCTTGGAGAGGGGCTATGGTCTCTCCTTTATTTTTCAGTTTTTCTCTTAGCATTTTATTATCTATACTTAAAACATTCACTGAGTCACTGTCTTCCTCTTGTCTTTGTGCATGGCCCTTAAAAACATAAGATGCTACTTTCCTCAATTCCTCAAGATTCATAGATTCCTAGTTTGGGCAGTTAGTTTTAAAATAGCCTTTGACTACTTTGCAAGGATTCTCAATGAATTGTCTACGTACTTGTCTAATATCCCATTCCCTGGTCAAATCAAAATCCATATATATGTAGCCTACCTCAATGAGCCTGTCTATAAAATGGGAGGCAGCAATCATTGGTTCATTGTTTTTGTCCTCTTTTCTTTTATCCCCAAATTTCTATAATTTAAAAGTTATGTTTACAAGAGCGTTTGAGGAGACCAGTCTCTCCGCTCTCAGGGGGGAATGTGATATTGGAAAATTTGGGGTTCCTTGAGCTGATATTGAGATCCATGATATAAACTTCCTGTGGATGTTTAGGGGACTTGAAAACTACATTTCCCATAATTCCTCTTGTGTAATACAGGTGGGCAGGAAGTGTGATTATGTAGAGAGAGGTATGAGACTAGGGATGTGATTGGGACATGCTCTCTTTCCCTAGGAAGCAGCCAGAGGGTAAGCATGGCGGGACATTTGAATTAGATCTTAGTAGGCATGTGGTTTTCTTAATTATCAATATGGATTATTATATACCCTTAATATTTTTTAATATATTCATCTATATTAATTTTATCTATAACAATAGACACAATTTATATGTATGCTACATTTACTATATTAGAACATATATGCTATATATATTATATATAAACACTACATAATGTATTTATAATATATACAACAGATATGTTACATACACACTATATACTATATATACATGATGTATATAACTATAATATATACTATATACAAATACTCTATACAATATATGTATAACTTATAGACATATCTATATATATTTACTATATATACAACATATACTATATAAACAATATATTTCTATAATATATACTGTATATAAACATTATACCTAATATATTTATAATATATACAACATATATACTATATATACAATATATGATTATACAATATATATACATGATACGTATTTCTACAATATATACTACATAAATTATGTACACAATATATTTACTATATATACTATATATACATGATATATAATATTTATATCTATATACACAATACATTTACTATATATACACAACATATATACTATATATAAACAATACATAATATTTCCACAATATATACTATATACAAATACTACACAACATATTATATATAACACATATACTATATGTACATTATAATTATATGATATATACCATATACACATGATTATATTTCTATAATATATATTATATATAAACACTATATACACAATATATTTACTATTGAAAAAAGTAAATAGGGAGAAGGGACAGATTGGGCTGGCAGCCAGGGAATAACACAAACTGGGGACACTCCTACACCTCCCAAGGGAAAGGACTGACAAGATAACACTGAATCACCACACAGGGATGTGGGGAATGGGAAATGACAGTTTGACAGTTAAACTGACCGCCTAACTGCAAAGAAACCAGTGATGTTAAAGTAACTCCAATAGTGTGGGTCCTTGATGGCTCAGAGGTGACACAGGAATTATAATAAAACTGGTTTTATTGTTAGTAAATTGGGAAAGTGGGTGAAGGGTTTTTACACTAAGGGAAACAGCCCAACTGCTTAAGAATGTAAGAGGTCAGGGGGCAGCTGGGTAGCTCAGTGGAGTGAGAGTCAGGCCTAGAGACAGGAGGTCCTGGGTTCAAACCCGGCCTCAGCCACTTCCCAGCTGTGTGACCCTGGGCAAGTCACTTGACCCCCATTGCCCACCCTTACCACTCTTCCACCTATGAGACAATACACCGAAGAACAAGGGTTTAAAAAAAATAATTAAAAAAATAATTTAAAAAAAAAGAATGTAAGAGGTCAGCTGGCTTTACACTACTATTCTACAGACAGCTCTTAACTATATTGGAGAGGGCTGAAGTATTGGGATTCTCCCTGCCCAGGTACAAGTTGCTCCAAGATGATAACAGGAACCAGGATCAAATCCTTGCACAGCCAGTAAAGTCCAAAGGAAGCACCAGGGAGTATAGGTTATCTATCAGCTGTCCACCAGCTGTAGATCTGAACCTTATCTCTACCTAGGCTGTGTTGATTGATGGTCTCTTCTCTCCACTCTTCTGTAAACCCCAAACTTCACAGCTTCTTAGATCTTAGCAAGCTAGACCACAGATACACCCTCCTCCCAGCTTAGCCAAGAAACTCTCCTTTTCAAACCTCTGGCTTCATTTCATTCATGGAATGTCCATGCACTGAGTGCAGGGCTTACTTTTTAGCTGTTAGCATTCTATCCTACTTAAATCCATACCTACTCTATAATTTACCTATAACACCATATATATGATATATAATATTTATACCATATATGCATAATCTATATATACTATATATAAACTACACAATATATTTATGATATATACAACATATACTATATACATGATATATATTTCTATAATATATACTATATACAGACACTACAACATATACAGCATATATACACGGTATATAATAATATGATATACATAATATATATTTACTGTACATACACACTTTACAACATAAATTCTATATATTTATATAATATATACCATATATGCATACAATATATATTCAACATATGTACTATATATACAGATGTAATATATACACACAATAATACATTTATAATATAATATATACAACATTTATAATATATATGATATATACAATATTTATGCCACATATACACTATATACATATGTGTGTGTTCCTCCGTCCCTTCTATGTTTCTCCAGACTCCTGAACCGTTTTGTGAATGGGATGACCTTCAAGGTGACCTTCACCTTCAACAGGCAGCCCCTTCGGGTCCAGCATCGGGCTCTGGGATTGGCCAGGCAGAATGCGCTCGAGCCGCTGCTGTTTCCTTCTTATCCCCGTGCCGCCCCTCTTCTGCCTCCCAATTTGCAGCTTTCGTGAGCAAACTGTTTGTGGGGGAAGCAGATGGAGGGATCCTGGGCATGTTGAGTGGTGGGAGATAGAGATGGGGAAAGGGCTTGGATTAGGAGAAGCAGATGGGAAGATGAGGAAGGGGAGGATCAGGTGCAGGGTTTTCTAGCGTCATTGCTGTTTGGCATCCAAGGAGGGAGATTGAGCCCACACACCTGCCATTCTTGTCTCGCCTTTCCCCAAGGTTGTATGATCGGAGTCTAGAGTCCAACCCTGAACAGATGCAAGCTGTGAGGCACATTGTTCTGGGCACTTCGCGTCCCTGTCCCTACATCATCTTTGGGCCTCCGGGGACTGGAAAGACTGTCACCTTGGTGGAGACGATTAAGCAGGTCTGGGTCCAGCAGAAACAATCTCTTGAGACTTTCTACCTAAAGAAAACTTTCCATTTAACACCCGCCATGTTTCCCAAGACTTTGGCACCCCCAACAGGTCCCTGAAGTGTATGCCTTTGAAGTAGCTATAGAAGGGGTTCTAATGGGAAGGGTACCAAGCAGGCAGGCCACAGGGACCCTGCCCTGGGCCCATTCCCAGGATTCCTCTAGTCATTGATGTTCCTGTCCCTTCAAAACAGATCTGCTTTCCCTCCAAAGAAAAAAAAAGGCTCACCAAATCTTAATTCCCCCAAAGATTATAGGACAAATGTACTTTTGGGGAGTTTAAATGTGGAAAAATTAAAAAACAAAATACTGGATTTGTGTTCTCCCTCTTCTTCCCGCTGGGGAGGGGGAGGGTGGTGGTCTGGGGAAGGGGAGTTTTTAAGATGACCGTACCCCCAGGTGGTGAAGCTCCTGCCAAATGCCCATGTCCTGGCCTGTGCCCCATCCAACTCAGCAGCTGACCTGCTATGTAAGAATCTCCGAACCCATCTGCCCAGTTCCATCTACCGCCTCCTGGCCCCCAGTAGGGACATCCACTTTGTTCCTGAGGATATCAAGGTGACCGGAGGGACAAGGGTGGTGGTGTGCTGGTGTTTGTGTGTCACGAAAAGGTCTGAGAACCCTGGGAGGAGAGTGAGGGAGACAGAAGGCTTTTTTGTTTTTTTGCATCACCCTTACCATCCATCTTAGAATTACTACTATGTATTGGTTCCAAGGCAAAAGCAGTAGGGGCTGGGCAATCCAGATTTAGTCACTTGCCCAGGGTCACCCCGCTAGGAAGGGTCTGAGGTCAGATTTGAACCTAGGACCTCCCATCTCTAGGCTTGGCTCTCCATCCACTGAGCCACCCAGCTGCCCCCTGGACAGAAGTTTTAGGAGATTTAGAACTAAGAATATGGGCCGACTCTAGTCTAACTCCTTTATTTTGTGGCTAGAGGCCATAGAGGCCCAGAAAGATTAAATGTCTTCTTGTGGAGTCACCCGGAAAGTCAGTCTTAGAGCCAAACAGAAAGAAGGCAGAGGCTGGATTTGAGAATTTGACTTTAGAGGAGCAAGGAAATAGGAATTGGGATGGCGGCGGGGAGGACAGACAGCCTAACACTAAGCTTGTCCTGCCTGGTCCTCCAACCCCCAGCCCTGCTGTAACTGGGACCCACAGAAGGGGATTTACGTCTATCCTGCCAAGAAGAAGCTGCAGACATACCGTGTCCTCATCACCACCCTGATCACTGCAGCCAGGTGCGGCGTGTGTGTGTGTCTGTGTGTATTTTATGTGTGCCTGTCTGTCTGGGTGTATCTATGTTTCTTTGTCTATGTGTCTGTATTTATGTGTGCCTGTCTGTCTGGGTGTATCTATGTTTCTTTGTCTGTGTGTCTGTATTTATGTGTGCCTGTCTGTGTGTATCTATGTCTCTTTGTGTGTCTGTGTGTGTATCTATGGATGTGTGTCAGTGTCTGTCTGTCCCTGTGTGTGTCTGTGTGGGTGCATTTTGGGGGGTTGCCTTTGACTGAAGCCTGACCCACCTGATACCCCCAGGCTGGTCTCTGCCGAGTTCCCTCCCGGTCACTTCACTCACGTGTTCATCGATGAGGCTGGCCATGCCGTGGAACCAGAGGGCCTTGTGGCCGTGGCAGGTGAGGTGAGGGGCTGTGGGTGGGAGACAGAGCCTTGGCTGAGCCCTCCCTCTGCTTAGCCTTCCTTCTGAAAACCTCCCAGGTTTTCCTCTGTCTTTTCCTAACTCCTCCGTCCTTTCCAGGGTTACTGGATGTCAGAGACTCCATTGATCCGGGTGGACAACTCGTCCTGGCTGGAGATCCGCAGCAGTTGGGTCCTGTGCTACGTTCTTCCCTTGCCCAGAAACATGGGCTGGGTAAGTGTGAGGGGTTCGAGGAATCCTAGGTGTCGACGTTGGCTTGCCCACCGCAGATTCTGTAGGTATCCACGTGGCCCTCGGGCTGTCCTGCTATCATCTCGTGAGTGAAGAGACTCCGGGGAATCCCTTAGAGGGTCCTCCGACCTTTATTTGGAAGGGCCTGTGTGTGGGGGATGTAGGGAAGGACTCGCTCTACCTCTGAGAACCACAGGAATCGCTCAAGACCCTTTTCCACATGACGACGGTTCCTCAGGCTCCTGAAGATGGTTATCGTGTCCCTCCAAGGCTCTTCTCCAGGCTAAGCATTCCCTGTTCCTTCAACCGATGATTTATGACCTTGTCTGGAGGCGCAGGACAGACCCTCTGGCAAAGGGATCTTTAAGATTTCTCAAGGGGGCAGCTGGGTGGCTCAGTGGATGGAGAGCCAGGTTTAGAGATAGGAGTTCCTGAATTCTAGTCTGGCCTCAGACACTTCCTAGCTGGGTGACCCTGGACAAGTCACTTAGCCACCCCCATTGCCTAGCCCTTACCGCTCTTCTGCCTTGGAACCAATACACACTATTCATTCTAAAAGGTAAGGGCTTAAAAAAAAAAAAGAAAGTTCACGCCCCTCCCTTCGCCCCAACAACGTAGGAGTGACTTGTTCCTTATCCCAGTGTGGCTCAACAGTGTTCCTAACTGACCCCCACCCAGGTGTTTCTCTGCTGGAGCGGCTCCTGAATCACAACCCTCTGTACCAGAAGGGCCCCGAGGGCTATAATCCCCGCCTGGTCACCAAGTTATTGCGCAATTACAGGTATCCCCTCCCAGATGCTCCCCCTCTCTTCTCGTCCTCCCCAAGTCCCCTCCTTCCCCCCCAGCCTCTTCCTCTTGGCTAACTCTCCTTCCACATTGTGACGTTCTTGCACTTACAAATCCCAAGCAGGAGCTCCTTTGGTCCTCCACAGCTTGGTGAGATTTGAGAGCAGCCACCGTCTTCTCCATGTAACAAATGGAGAAAGAGACCCAGTAATGAGGTTGGGCCACTCGCTTATGGAGGAGGTCGAGAATGCCCGCCTCCCGGCTGCTCTCTAGCCCAGCTAGTATTTTTTCCATTCCAAACATCCATCCTCCTGGCCCAGACATGGGAACTGCTCTGGAAGGTCCCCCTGCCCTGGGCTAGTGAACAGTGTCAGGAGGGGAGGGAGGGAGGATGGCCAGGGGAATGGATTTGATGTGACCATCCCACAGGCCGTGTGGGGCATCTGGGATAGGCTGTAAAAATGGAAAACAAGCATCCCTACCCTTATGGTCTAATGGCGCACTAGGTCATGGTCACTGCTAAGTGAACGTGAGCTGGCGTGTGATGGCCAGTGGAGAGCTTGCTTTTAGGGGACGTCACGGAAGCCATGAATGGCGACTGAGTCGAGCCTTCCAGAGTGAAGGCGAGGGAGGAGTGTGTTCTAGGCCCAGGAACAGACCTGACAAAGGAAGGCTGGCCAAGGCATGGCTGGTGCTGAGGCTGAAAGGGGACGGTAGAGGGGTGGCTAGGTTGCTGGGTGGATGGAGAGAGGGACCTAGAGATGGAAGGTTCTGGCTTCTCATCTGGCCTCAGGCACTTCCTAGCTGGGCAGGTCACTCATGGCCTAGCCCTAACCCTCTTCTGCCCTGGAACCCATACATAGTATGCATGCCAAAACAGGAGGTACTGCTTTACATTAAAGCCAAGGGAAAAAAGGAGGGTGGAGCCAGACTGCACAAGGCTTTAAAGGCTCGGTGCTGAAGCTTGTTTTCTAGGAGATGGGCTGTTGGGAGCCACAGAGGGTTTTTGAGCAGGGATTTGGGGTGCTGTGATCAGACCTGTGCATTTAGGAGTTCATTAAGAGTCTGACCCCGTGTCTGATCTACCCCTCCCCAATCCCCCTCCAGGTCTCACCCTCACATCTTATTCGTCCCTAACAACCGGTACTATGAGGGGGAACTCCTGGCCCACGCAGATCCGATGGACAGCGAACGATACTGTCACTGGGAGGAGCTCCCTCACAAGGTTGGGGGGGGGCAGGGCACATCTGCTGTCTTTGGGTGGGAGTGAGGAGGGAGCCTTTGTTATCCTGGGGGAGAGGAGGGCCTTGGAATCTCCTGGGGAGTAAACTTGTCCTTACCAATTCAGATCTGCACCTTCTTTCCAAGTTAGCCTGAGCAAGTTATCTGGTTGGACATTTCCAGGGACCTTTATTGGATCTATGGCAGGCCTTGAACTTGGGTCTTCCTGACATCAAGACACTTAGAGGGGCAGCTGGGTGGCTCAGTGGATAGAGAGCCAGGTCTGGAGACAGCAGGTCCTGGATTCCAATCTGGCCTCAGATACTTCTTAGCTATGTGACCTTGGGCAAGTCACTTGACTTAGATTGCCTAACCCTTACCGTTCTGCCTTGGAACCAATATGCAGTATTGATTCCTTTCTAAGAAGGAAGCTAAGCTTTTTTTTTACACTTATAAAAGTGGAGGGAAGGAATTTCTCCCCATCCCAGTTTTAGGAGGCTGCACAGGCCTATCAAGACTTTCTGTAGCGTTTACCACTCTTCCCCAGAAAGGGGTGGCTGGAAGGGAATCAAATAAAAAGTGTGTGGGGCCTTGGAGCACCTCTTTAGCCCTGACTAGTGTGAGGGTCTTTCCTGCCCCGTTCAGACAGCTTGGAGGAGGGGGGCGGGTGGGATGGCCTCTTCTTAATGTGTTCTTGTGTTTGGCCCCAGGGACAGGGAGAGAAGGAGGACCAGTTGGGGCTGACCACTCTTCCATATACTCCTTCCCTCAGGGCTTCCCAATCATCTTTCATGGTGTGATGGGCAAGGATGACCGTGAAGGAAATAGCCCATCTTTCTTCAACTCAGAGGAGGCAGCTACAGTCGTTTTCTACCTGAAGAAACTTCTGACCCCACTCCCTAAGAAAGGCCAAGGCCGGCTGAGCCCCCAGAATGTGGGAGTTATCTCCCCCTACAGGAAACAGGTGAGCCCTGGAACCCCAGCAGGGTGAAATCGGGACGACCCGTCCTCAGGACGCCATTTTCTCCAAAGGTGCCCATAGCAAGGAGCGGTTCTGCCATGGTGGTGGTTGACTTCCTAAGAGCCCAATAGAAGGAGAAGGCGCCACCTTAGAGCTGGAAGGGATCTTACGGAATCTTCTAAGCCTCTCAGCCCGAGCATCTGCTTTTCTCGTTGTAGGTGGAGAAAATCTACCAGTGTATAACCAAGCTGGATAAAGATCTCAAGAGCCTGGACAACATCAAAGATTTGAAGGTGCCTTTCTGCTCGCTCTCTTCCTGGAGGCCCCCGGGGTTCCCTACCATTTCTGCCCTGCCCCTCGCCTCAACCTCTCTGACACAGTGTGGGGCCTTCCCATTGGGCCGCCCCCCAATCTCTCCTTCCTTCGCTGGTAGGTGGGCTCTGTGGAAGAGTTCCAAGGCCAAGAGCGGAGTGTTCTTCTTGTGTCCACCGTCCGCAGCAGTCAGAGTTTTGTCCAGATGGATTCCGATTTTAATCTGGGCTTTCTCCGAAACCCCAAGGTCAGACAGGGAGGGGAACGGAGATGCGCTGAATTCTTGGGGGGGTGGGGAGAGCGTGCGGCCCTGCTCCGCACCCCCAACCTCCTTCTCCCTTCCTTGTCGCAGAGATTCAATGTGGCGGTGACCCGAGCCAAGGCGCTCCTTATTATCGTGGGGAATCCTTTGCTTCTCTACCAGGATCCTGAATGGAACACGTGAGGGATATGGAGTGCCTAACTTGAGAGAGCAGCTCACAGGCTCTCTGGTCCCCTCCATGCTGGGGCCTCTCAGAATTCCCTAGGCCTGGTGGGGGAGAGGAAGGTGACAGGAGGGGGCTCATGGGAGGAGAGCGGGCAGAGGACGGGAGCCTGGAGCTCTGCGGGTGTCTCCCAGCACGCACACACAGACAGACAGACAGACACACACACCCCCCTCTCTTAACCTAGGAGCTCCATTTCACTATGCCAGGACCAGGGATGGATGCCCATTTCCCCTCCCTCTCACCTCCCCCAGGTTTCTGAGGTTCTGTAAAGAAAACGGGGGCTACACCGGGTGCCCCTTCCCCGACCTGGAACCGGAGCAGATGCTGACCCAGCAGCTGAGCAGCCTGAGCCTGGGCTCCCCTACCTCAGGTAAGGCAGCCCCAGCCCCCATGGCGCCCCCCCAGACCAGCCTGCCCGCCCACCGCCTTGCCTCCTCTTTCTAGAGCCTCCCCCTCACCACCGGGCCCCCCTGGCCAGTGGCCTTCAGGAGCAAGTGGAGCCCCCCTGGAGGAATGAGCTTTAAGGAGCCCCTCACCTAGCCCAGCCTGGAAGAGCCATCGGGGCAGGAGAGCAGGGAGAGAGAAGGGGGACGTTTACAAAGCCGCCATTGCCGCCCTCTCCTCCCTGCTGGAGGTGCCGGCTGCAGGGGCACCAGAAGAGGACTCTGCAAACAATAAAATGTGTTCTAAGCCACGACCTCTGGGCCTCACAGTCCGCCTCCCCGACAGCTTCCTGCTGGGCCAGGCTGGGGTGAAGGATGGGGCGGGCCCGGGAGGGGGCCGGCAGAGGGCCACCGACTGTCCCCCCCCAGCCCTGGAGCTGAGGAGGAAGCTGAGTGGGATGTGGGAGGTGGGAGGTGGACGGGAAGCCACCCACGCAGAGGCTAATTTTAGCCCAGCCGAGGCCACTCCCCTCCTCCCCTCCATCCCGCCTTCTCGGGCCCTCGGCCAAGGCTGACCTCATTGAGGGCCCAGCCTGGGGAAAAGGGGCGTGCGTGGGGCGACCCTGAACCTCAGCAGCCTCTCCTGGGGTGGGGGGCTGAGGGGGGATGGGGACGGGGAGGCCACAGAGCAAATGGGAGAGTCCCCACAGACTTTTATTGTGTCTTCATCAATGAGAAATAACCCTCAGCTGGGCCTGAAGTGGGGAGGGGGAGAAGCCCCCCTTCCTGGGAGGCCCCAGAGCTAGTTACATAAAAAATGCTGGTGGGTGAGCCCTGGGTGGGAGAAGCCCCCCGCCCCTCCCCTCCCCCCTCCCCTGCTCCGTGTGCAGAAGCCTCCCCGTGTCCTGGCACAGGGGAGGGGGGGCCATCTAAGCTCTAGCGCCCAGGAGGGGCCCCCCAGAGGATCCAGAGCAGGGGGGCACGATCAGAACACGCAGCCTCGGGCAGGAAGGGTCCAAGAACTAGCCACACGGAGTCCGGCTGTCAGAGCAGAGGGCAGCCCCGGCGCCGCTTGTTCTTTCGGACCTGCAGGCCGGCGCGTGTGGCCATCTCAAACACTTCTCGCACCCCCTCCTTGGTCTTGGCAGAGCACTCCAGGTAGCCAAAGGCGCTGATCCGATTGGCCATGTCCCGGCCCTCCTCTGACCTCACGGGCTCCTGGAGAAAGGGTGGAAGGTCAGGAGGGAAGCTGGGGCTTCCCCAGGGTGGCCTCCTACTAGGAAACAGGCCCAGAGCGAGGCCTCCCTCTAGCTGGGACAGGGTCAAGGAGGAGACCTTGTGTGCCCCCCCCATGGCAGTGCCCAGCCCCACCTGCTTCATCTTGGCCAGCTCCCTGCGCGTGTGCTCGTCCTGCCTCAGGTCCTTCTTGTTGCCCACCAGGATGATGGGCACGTTGGGGCAGAAGTGCTTGACTTCTGGCGTCCACTTCTCGGGGATGTTCTCTGCAAAGACCGCCCGCCCCCAGCCCGGCCCATCAGCACAGGCACCTGGCCTGACCCGCTACGAACAGCACGTTGATTTGTGCCGTCTGTGAGCTGAGCAGAGGGGGGAAGGCACAAGGCCCCCCCAATCTCCCAGAGGCCCCCCAAACCCCCAGACCGCGAAGGGGAGGCCCTCCAGGGGCCTTGTTCTTGGGCAGGGCTGTCAGGGAATCTCCCATGGCCCACCCCACCCCCATGCCTCACCAAGGCTGTCTGGGCTGTCAATGGAGAAGCACATGAGGATGACATCAGTGTCGGGGTAAGAGAGCGGCCGGAGTCGGTCATAGTCTTCCTGCCCGGCTGTGTCCCATAAGGCCAGCTCCACCTTAAGGACAGGCACAAGTCAGTGGCCCTTGCCCTGGGCACCCCAGAGGAACATGGGTTGGGAGCTGGCAGGAAACTAATCAGCTCTTAACCCCCTACCACCGGGCTGAGGTTCCCTCAGGAGAAGCCTTAGGGACGCTGCTGGATGGTCTCTGCTTCCAGGTCTACTTGGCATTTGTACCCACTCCCAGAAGAGCGCCAATAGGGGAGGGAATGAAGGACATCCGGGATGGCTGGGGAGGTGGGTCCTCACACTGGGTTTTCTCTTGAGGAGGGCAACCAAAACAAAACAAAAAATGGCGGAGCTCTGTGAAGGAGGCGCTTCCCCAAGTCACCTGCTTGCCATCCACTTCGATGTCAGCAATGTAGTTCTCAAAGACGGTGGGGACGTAGACCTCGGGGAACTGGTCCTTGCTGAAGACGATGAGGAGGCAGGTTTTCCCACAGGCACCATCCCCCACGATCACCAGCTTCTTCCGAATCGCAGCCATGGCTGGAGCCGCGAAAGATGAGAGATGAGACAGGGGTCAGTGGGGACCGATGGATGAACTTAGCAAGGCGAGATCAGATCGAGCCCAAAGCATTTCCTTGAACCCACAAAAACAGGTACACAGAGGCAGATCCCTGCTGGGATGGTTCTACAAGGGTGGCTTAGCTCCCAGTTTCAGATACCAAAATGGGCCTGGAGGTAAGCCCCGCCAGCCCTGCCAGCCAGGGTCACTCCCAGGGCTTCAGGGGTCAGAAATTGGCCTTTCCCCGAGGCCCAGGGAGATAAGATCTGTGGTAGCTCTGGGAAGGAAGAGTAGAAAAACCAGGGAACCCCCAGGCTGAGGACAGTAGCAACAGGCACAGATCTTCCTCTCCCCCCTTACTCCCCCAGCAGGGAAGCACACAAAAGAGGCTCAGTCCTGGCAATACCCTCATCTCTGGTGCCCGGGCAGCTTGCCCACCCCTCCCCCAAGGGCTGGCAGTTCCACTAGGTCACTCAGCCCCAGGAGGGGGACAATAGCCACACTGTAGGGCAGTCACACATAGCATCTCTGGCTGAAAAGAATTCACAGGAGAATAGCCTTCTCCAGATCAGGGCTACTCCCTGGAACAGCCATTTTCTGGCTCCTCTTCCCAAGGCCCCCAACCAAATTCGGCTCCCTCCCAGGCCCTGCCCAGTCCCTCCAACACCCCTCCCAGTGACTCAGGCAAAGAGAGTCAGCTTCCTTTCCCCAGCACACATGTCCCAAACAACTCATCACACCTTCCCATGTCCCTCCCCCTCTACCAGGAAGGAAGAATCTCTCTCCTCTCTCCCTGGGGAAAAGGGGCCAACCCAGCCACCTTAAGCCCCAGATCTCTTTCTGCCTTGGGGAAGAGGGCAGCTCTGGAAACCTGATGAACCTGGTGTGCTGGGGGAAAGGGGAGGCAAAGGGGAGGGGGAAAGGAAGGGATGGAAATCTAGCCAGTCCCACTGACCGAACAAAGTCCCACTCTGGACAGCCAGGGTGTAGAGCCTCCCTTTCTCTAAGAAACCTATAATTAGAGTAAAGGAGATTTCCACCAGAATAGAAATAACATGCACTAGGGTTAACCTGTTTGAAAGTTTTAGGTAGGATGGGGGAGGGGGGAAGGGGAGGAAGAAGGGAGCTACAAGTCAGGATGAAAACGCATCTGATTCAATAAGGGTCCACAAGGAGGTGGCAAAAGGGGTGTAGTGGAAAGCAGGATGGTCCAAAAAAAAGCCAAAACAAAACAAAAAAAAAGACCTGGGTTCAAATCCCATTTCTCCTATTTGTTGACAGTTTTTCATCTGGGCTCTAGTTTCTTGGTGTCTTAAGTTGAGAGCTGAAGTTTCTCTAAGATCCCACTCAGCTCTTAATAAGTGCAGAATCATGACTACACCCACCAAGCACCACAAGGATTCCTTTAGGATGAAAAGGGGAGAAGGTAAAAAGGGACCTTGATGACCCTTCCTCCAGCTATAGTCTCAGGATTTCCTCTACAAACTGTCTTCAAAATTCAACAAACACGGGAAAAATCAGCTGGCCTGGAGACCCACTCCACTACTCTCACCACCAAGGGGCAGCACTAGCCTTGGGGAAAGCCCCACCAAGTGAAAAACAACTGCTAGTCATCAAGGGGTCACTGCATTGCCTTACCCCAGTTTCCAGAGCAGACTGGAGGGGAGAGTCAGTTAGAATATGGCCAGGGCTTCTGTGTTTTGAGATAGTGAAGAGGAATTGTGCCCAAAGGCAGGAACATGGTGGATGTCATCTAAGCTGTGGCTGAGTAGGAGGGGAGTGGTGCTGTGATAAGCATCAGTTTTCTCCATCTTCTGGTTCCAATTCAATCCCATCAATTTACAGGTGAGGAAACTGAGGCTCAGGGAGGTAAAGTGGAAAAAAAAACCTGTCACACTAGTAGGGAGGACTGGGACCTAGGATTGGCTGACCAGGGTGCTCTGAGGGCTAGGGACAACAGCTGCCCCCTTAACTCTACACCTGAGGCCTTAAGTAGGCTTCCACCTACTCTTTTTCTGCCCCCCATTTTTCTTGTCACTGGAGCCCCCCCTTTGGTTGGAGGGGCTGGAGACTGGGCCTTCTCTGCCTGGCCTGTGAGAAGGCACACCTGGATTCACCAACACCCTATTCCAAAGAAGGTGCTTGTGTTTCCAGGGTGACATGTCCTGCCCTGAACTCCACAGTTCCACCCTAGCAGAAGAAAATCTCTGTGTTTTAGCAAGACATAGTCCTCAACTATAAACCCATTTGGAGACTTTGGATATCGGAAAGAACAGGGGTGGGGGGGAAATCGGGGAGGTGGGGCCAAAAGTTCTCTCCCTCCATCCTTGTCCTAGGACAGAGGGGTTCTTGCTTATGTTAATTTGGAAAGGGAGAGAAAATTATTCTTATCCTCTAACTGAACTTTAGCATTTTCTTCTTTTCTGGAGGGTAGGCAACAAACCAGCAAACTATAAAGGTTTCATCAAGTGCTTGGGGGTGGGGGGGAGAGGTTTGACAAAAAAGGGTCAGGGGTGGTGGGAAGGTTTTGGGTGGGGACAGAAGGGAGGAGAAAGCCTGCTAGGTCTTTTCTTACCCCACCACCCCCAAGCCTGACCAGGAGGGGTGGAGGGGCATAGCATCAGGATTCCTTAAAACAGAATCGACCCTCTTCAACACATTCAGATCTCTCTCACTCACATATTTTTATACTCCATTTAGGATGGGGTTACATCAGATTAGGTTTAATTATTATTAATTAGAATTAGGATTCTCTCATTTTTATATTCATCAGGAGTGGGGTTACATTAGGATTAAAATGACAATTAGAATCAGGTTCTCTCTCGGTCCCTCTCTAGTGTTTCATTAGGGGTGGGGGGGCATTGCATTAAGATTCCCTAAGGCAGAAATCCACCCATAACTAATACATACACACACGCACACACACACTCACAGAAGCACTAGCTCCAAAGGACCACCTCGAGCCTGGCCAGGAGCCAGACTCCCCCTCCCCTCCCCCACCTCAGGGAAGGGGACTGCACTCCGCTGCCCCGTTCTCTCTAAATGAGCACCACGCAGGGGTTCGCAGGCCGCTCTCCAATCCGAGAGCCAGGACGCCGGGCTCTGGCTCCCCGTAACCTAGGGCCACCCAAGTGCTCAGCCAGGAGGAGGAAGGGCTTCGGGAAACCGACGGGGCGGGGGGGAGGGGAAAGAGTCAGGGGTCCGGAAAGAGGGGAGAAGGAGAAGGAGATGCTTCCTCTTTCCCCCGGCTCAGCCTCTCATCCCAGCGAAGCCCACCTCGGGGAGCGGCATCCACTGGGCAGGGCAAACAGGACCCTTCCCCCAGCCAGAGAGGGAATCGGCCCCGGGCCAAAGCCGAGGCTCCCTCGCTCTCTACCTGGCCATCGAGGAGCACAGGCCAGAGAAGGAGGGGGAAGCTACCGGGCTGCCCCCCGCCCCCATCCCCAGGACAAGTTGGCCGGGTCCCCAGCCCCTTTCCCGGGTACCTCGGGCTCCGCTTCGCGCTGCGCAGTCGCTATGCGAGGAGAGACTGACTGACCCGGGGTGGGGGCCGCCTCGCCCTCCTTCAGCGCCGCCTCGGGGAGGGGGCGGGCCGGGGAGGTGGGGGGCGGGGAAAGGACGGGGAAGAGGTTGAGCTTGGGCCGGGGCCGGGAGGGACACGCCCCTCTCCCCGGCGCTGGCGTCCACCAGCCTAAGTCCCAAGTCTGGGTCCCCGGGGCTGGCTTTACTCAGGCTTGTCCGCGCTTATGAGGCAGAGGGATGGGGGCGCGGCGGGAGGGCCCAGGAAAAAAGGGGTAGACCGAGAGATACCCAGTCTTCGGGGCCAGGACGTTGCCCCAGGGCACAGACTTCGGGTGGCTAAGGAAAAAGTTGGGAGAAGCTCTGGGCGGGGTAGGGTCCGGAAGCGGCCGAGGCTGCCCTCCCGCGGCCAATTCAGCCAGCGCTCCGGGGTCCCCACCTGGGTTTAGGCCGGGGCTGGAGAAAGCCTCGAAAGGAAGGCGGCGGGAGGCGGCTGGAGAGGGGCGGCAAGGGGGAGGCAGACCTCCTAAGTCACTCCTCAGAATCGCCTTCCTCGCAGTCCCCATTCCCTCCCGCTTTCCCCTTCAAAGTAGAGACACGCGCGGTTTGGGGTCAGTTTAGTTTATTTACACACCGTCCGGGGTGCAAGAGAACCAGCGGACAAGTAGTCATTAAAGACTATTACTGAACCACTTGGAAGGTCTAGGATGGGGAAGAGCAGCGGGATTATGAAGAAGCTGAGGAGGGGGTGGGTGACTAGGCCCCCTTTAAGTATAGCTGCCAGGCCCCCCTAGTGGGATGACGAAGACAGAAATATCATCGCCTGAGCCCATTTTGTTGTTGGGGAGCCGCCAGCCCTGCTCCCTGGAGATGCCCCTTGCCCCCAGGACCAGGGCTTGGGCCAGTGCAGTGTACCTGCCAGGAACACACATGTACTCAGGTTACCTTCATGTAATAATAAAAGTAAGAGTCATAATGATGGTAGTCACTTACATTTGTATCATCTTTGTTTCTAAAGGGCTTTGCCATTCACTATCTCACAAAAGCTTGATTTTAAACTATTATTTATAGATTCATAGCATTGAGACCCCCAAAGAATCTAAGAGATTGTAGTCTAACCTCTGTATTTTATGGATGAGGACACTAGCTTTTAGGAGAAAGTCCTGGCTTAGAGAATTCAAGTGACTTACCCAAGGTCTCAGGAACAATGGTACAGCAGGGGTGTGTGTTATCCCCATTTCACAAATGAAGAGGCAGGCTAACCTAAAGTGTGTTAGGTGGCTTGGTCTAGGTCACCTAGCTAATGAGTGACCAAGTGGTAAATTGAAACCAGATATTCTGGTGCCAAGTTCAGTGCTTGAGAAACACAGGCATGCAGGGAGACCCATAGAGCTGGGTTTTCCTCTTTTGTCCCTTTTCTGTCCAACCTTACCTGCTGGGGTCATTGGGCTCATAGCTGGACAGTACTTTGTCCACAGTGGCAGCCACATCTTTGTCACTGCTGACATCCCATAATCCATCTGTGCCCAGGATTAACACATCATCTGGGCAGTGTTCATATTGAGTCAGGTCATACACCTGTACCTGGAGACAGAGGATGGGGTAGGGAAGCAAATTAGGTGGATCAGATAGATGATCACTGCGGGGGAGTCAGGAGGGAAAGACAGGAGGCTAGAGAGGGATGGAAATTGTGTAAAACTTGAAAAGAGGGCCTTGATAAAACTTTCTAGTTAAGTAATGGGATACAAGATTTGAGAACCAAGGGGAGAAGAGTGTTAGGGGCTCAAAAAAAATCAAGATGTCCATGGTGAGTGGGAGGACTGGTACAACTCACCTCAGGGAAACAGGAGAGGAAAGGTTTGACAGGCAGAGTAGAACTGCACACTTTAAGATTATGGTCACCCAAGGCCCGGGTCACTCCAATAGTGGCCATAACCCGAGCCTGAAAGAAATGGGTATGAATTTAAATCCTCCTCACCACCTAGGTTTTCTGGACCATTGTTTACACTCGTGGAATTTCTAGCTCTATAAAAGTTTTTATGCCTCCCTCACCCCCCCTTGTCCCTTCTTCCTTCCCTCCCCCATCTCCTTCTCTCCCTTCACCTCCTACCTACCACATATTCTTCCCCATGGGACTTTACCTTTTTGCCTTCTCCACAAACCAGGGGACACCTGAGATCTTCCAGTTCAATCTTTTTATAGGCCCTGAGGAAGGGGAAGAAGGGAAAGTATTGTTCAGACATCAAGCTACTTCATCCCTCTAAGTACAGGCCACCATGATTCTCATTTAATTTCCCTGGGAAAGGAGCATTTATCCCCACAACCAACCTCCAGTGGCTGCCTAGGACAGTGAGGTACCTGGGTATACCAAGGGAAGGGCCTCCCCAGTGATGGGGAGATGAATGGACCAAGCAATAACCAGCAGAAAGGAAGTGTTACCAGCCAGTCATGCTCTGGTCCCGATACAGCATTCGTTGACCTAGCTCTTTAGGCTGGACTCTTCGGGGGAACTCAAGGTGGGTGAATTCATTGCCCAACAGCTCTGGCTTCAGGAAGCCCTGATGGATTGGAGCAGGGGTTGGTGAAGAATAGGTAGCACCCAAGGAAACTGGGGGATCAGGAGGGTCCTGGGATTGGGTCACATCACCCCTCCCCGCTCTTGCACATAATTTATCAGTACATTTTTGCATAGCAGTGTGTGACTCCCTCACAGTGACTAAAAAAAATGCCCCTTCTCATCCATCCAGATGATCTTCCCTCTTATCTTAACTATAAATGCAGAATATGACATTTAAATGGCCTAGTTTTCTGTCTATCAGATAATCAATCTTAGACTCTCCTCAGCCCAGAGGGTAGCTATTCAGTATAGCAGAAGAGACTAAGGCAAAGTCTTTGTGTGAAGTAAAAAGCATGGTAGCCCTGGGAAAATTCAGGTCCAGGAGAGGTACCAGGGGAAGAGTGAGGGTTGAGTCTCACCAGGAGTTGCAGTCTCTGTCTTTCTGTCTCAGGGGTAAACTCCCGAGACATTGGAATGATGTCCCCATTTCGGACAATGATAGCCCTGGGAGGAAGGAAAGGAATGCGGAACTAACTTCGAGATCAAACCAATCTCTAAGGCTCTGGCCGGACCTTCCCAGCTCACTTTAAAAAAGTACCAAAGACACTAGATCTATTGTTCAACTCAGGCCCTCCCCAGACCCTCTTCCAATGATTTTTCTCCCAATTGTGCTGTCCCTAAATGCCACTTCTTTGCATTCTCTGACTTTCCTTATCAGCTGTGCCTTCTTTATGCCTGTAGTTTCTTTGTTCTCATAGCCACAGCCCTTTAGTCCTCTAGTAAGCTCCCTGAAATCAGATTCCTCTCCATTCCCCTTGTCCCATCATACCTGCTGTCTCCAGCATTGGCCACATACATCTTCCCTAATAGGTAGACCACGACCAGGGCACAGCAACCCCCTACTACATACTGGCTCCTCTGCTCCCGTGCCATGTGGGCATCCTGCCAATAAGGGAAGGATGGAAGGAGTATGAAGGCATAGAATTGGAGCTAGAGAAGCTCATCTCAACCCCAGGGAAAAAAATTGTGACCCATGTTTGTCCCTGTCCCCAGTTCAACCCAACTATATTGTTGGCATTGACAGACTCAAGGAGGTACAATGCTGGGGAATGGAGGGCTCAGGGAAGAGTTCTATTTGGGGAAGAGTCAGAGATGGATGGATCCACAGAAACCTCTTCCTCTTCCTTTCCTCAATTCTCTTGAAAGTTGAGCTCATCACATCCCCACAGAGATTCTTTGGACCCCTCTCTTTTGGGTATAGGGGAAAGTCAGTTTGATCCCTTCCACAAGCATCTGCCTCCTGGCTTAGGTCATAACTACCTCATGAGTGCTAAAGTTTCTCCCTCCCACCTAGATACTCCACTTGCCTCTTACCATGAACTGGAAGGCATTCTCAATGGCCCCCACCACGAGGCTCTCATGGGTCACCTCTTTCTGCAATGGCCAGCATGGCTGGGGCCCACCAGGGCATGGGGAATCCAAGGAGACAGAGGCCCGAGTAGTGGATGGAAGGCAGAGAGGGGGTGGAGCAGGGTCCTGCAGGATCTCCACTAGGCCCTGAAGTTGCTCCCGAATATGCCGATGAAGGAGTCTAGAGGCCATCTCTGCTGCTCCACCCCCTGCATGCCCATCAAACAGGCCCCAGTAATGGAAGTAGAGACCCTGGTGGCTCTGAAGAGGAATGAAGATGTGTAGGAGATACGTAACAATAACTTCTAGAGGATCAAATCAGGCCAATAAAGGACGGGATCAGAGAAAAGCATCAATGTCAGTCTGGACAGGTCAAAAATTAGGGGTCAGAAATCTGAGGCCAGATAGAATCAAGGCCAAAGGCCAAACCAGTAACCAGCTCACTAACTAACAAATGTTGCAGCACTCATTGTAAGTGAGATGATGTAAACTAAAAACAAAAGATTTTTAAAAGGGGGGGCTCAAGGACAACTGTATGATTTTTTAAAAATCCAAATTAAAACAGATTTAAAAAAATGAAAAGCTAAAGATTAGAAAGTCAAAGCTGGGCAGCTGGCTAATTAAGGTTAGGGCCAAGATGAGGAAACAAGTCTTGGAAGTGATTTCAGATTTTGGAATGGTAGAAAAGTCAGGAGCATGAGAAACTCACCTGGTCCTTGATGGATTTCTCTGGCCCACCCATCCTGGCCTGTCTGCCTTCCACATAAACCACCTCACAGCTTGCCTGGTCCTCATTATGCCGACTCTTGCCTGCATTAATGACCCTGCCAGGCCAGATTGACCACATCAGGCTGGACGTATTGCCAGAGACCCAGAATAACACCCCTCCCCCCATCATCTTCAGCCTGCCAGCCAAGTGCTGAAAGGTCAGAACTGGCCTGGGATACAGGCCAGTGACAGGCACAAGGTTTGGAAGAAAGGGGAATATGCTCAGAGTTTGGGTGGGGGTCCTACTCACCCATCTAATAGAAGTTCCATTCACTACCTCTCTTCATACCTTATCTTGACAAGGGATAGAGCCCCTTCAGTGAGAAGTATTATAATGGGGGTGGGAGATGACAGGGGAAGGGACAGGATTACTTCTTCAGGCCCTGGGGTGGGGTGGAGAATCAAACCATCTCTGAGCTGTTTCTTCCTCCCCTTCACTACAAATCCTAAAATGGGACAGGGACCGTCTCTGGTACTTTGTAAAATGGGGAAGTGCAAAGACTAAGGGAAAGAGGAATCATGCTCGGGGAGGGGAAGATACCCCCTTGGGGTATACCCACAGTGCACAGCCCATTCTACCAGGGAAAGATTGTGCAGGGAGTGTGTGTGGGTATGGGGAGGGGGGAGCAGATTATGTCACTACTCCTTCTTCCCCTCCACCTGCTCCATCTCACCTCAAGCTTTTGCTTTCCGGGCAGAGACATTAAAAATGCATCCCAGGCTGGGAACCCGCCCGGATCCAGACTCTCGAGGTCGCAGAGCTGGGCTCGGCCCTTGGCTTGGCTCTGTTGCCCCGAAGGAGCTATCCAGCTCCCCCTCTCCACCTGCCCCTAGCACCTCGCCCCTCCTCAAGGGAGCAGAACCGAAGCTTCGCGTCCCAGGCTATTTCTGGATGTGGAGGGGGAGGGGAATGGCTGGTCCTGAGGCCAGGAGTCAGCGCAAGGTGCTCCCCAGCTGCAGCCTCGTTCCACTCTTAACAGACCTTCCCCTCCCTTTTTTTTTCTTCCCCACTTTCACTTATCCATTAACTGCCAACCGGGGAGCCAAGAAGCGACCGACTCTTACCACGGGTTTTCCAGCCTCGCCCGCTGCCTCCCGGCTCCAGGATGGTGGGGCAGGATCCAAGGAAAGAGTGAGGGGCGTGGGAGGGTCCCTGAGTGGGGAGTCTTTTGGGGACACTGGCCTCAAGCCGAGATTTCTGGAGTTAAGGCATCCCAAAGAGAGACTGGGGTCCGTGGGGCGGGGAGGGAAAGTGAATCCTAGGATTTCAGGGCAAAATTGGAGGGTAAAAGGGAGTATTTTGGGGTCCGGGCTCCCAAAGATGCCATTTTGGAATGGGGTGGGGTGGGTGGGGGGGCTCACTCGGCATAGCCTGTACTCCAGGGCAGGCGACGGCCCGTGTCTGGGGGACTCTGCACGACCCGGCCAGCTTGGTCTTCGGCTCGCCGCACTCCCTCAGGGCTGAGCTGCAAGAAGGTCGGTCGGGAGAAACTCCCCCGGTTCTCCACAGCGCCCCCAGGTGCCTTCGATCCGCTGTCAGGCCTCACCGGAGGGCTCCGGGGTGTGCCTTGGGGAGCAGTGGAGTCGGGCGACGCTAGGGTAGGACACTCACGCGTCCCAGACCCCGGAGAGCCCCGGGAGCTGACCAGGTGCGCCACAGCAGAGCGTACTCGGTTTAGCATGCTGCTGCCCTTGGCCCCACCCCCGGCCTTGGCCCCGCCCCAAGAAAGCCCCACCCCTTTGAGGGTGCTGAGAGGGAGGGGCTGACACCAGCCTTTCTGGTCCGGGATGGGGATGAGCTTTAAACTAAGCTTTAAACTAACCATAGTTCCAACTATGGCTTCCACTTCTCCCGGGCCAGCTGGGGAACAGCATTACCGCCAGCGTCACCTCGCCCTGAGTTCTGCATCCTCCCTTGCCTCAGTTTCCCTTCACTGGCTTGGGAAGGAAATGGGTCATCTGTCTGTAGGAGGTGTCTTGGCCAGGTTTCCTGGTACTAAGCCAGACTTCAACCAGAAGTCCCTTTCTGAGGAGCTAGACACCAATGGACAAAGGAGAGGAAGCCAGGACGCTTTTTCATAGCGTTCTCTGAGAATAAGCTCCACCTGCCTATTAGGCTTGGAGGGGGACCTTCCTGCAGGCAGAGAGCTGAACCAGATTACCTCAGTGTCTTAACTAGGTGGCTGCCCTGAGGAAGTAAGTGTCAGCAACGTCTGGGCAAGAGGCTGCCTGGTGACCTGGTGTGACAACACCTCTGACTGAGACTACGACAATATATGTGCGTGTGTAGGGAGGAGGGATGGAGGAGGGGAACATAATGACTCTGAATAAGAGCAAACTACCCAGAATCAGTGAATTCATCTAAACATGTAATTCCCTTATGGCCATTTCTCCAGGTAGTCTACCTCTATCTTTCTTTTTCCTTCCCTCTCACCTCCAGCTTCTAAACTTAGCTGCCCCCTCCCCATCTGGTCACCATAGTCTAATACTATCTGGTTTTCCCAATATCAGAAATCTAAGGGGCCCCAAGTTTTAGGGTGTTGGTGGGATAGTCTGACAAAGTAGGTTCAGTGAAACACAGCCTGTCAAATAACTACCACTGGAGGGAGACACAGGCCAAGCTAAACATCTTTGGTTGGGGTTTGGGGTTGGGGGGAAGAACTGGGAAATAAAGGTGCACAATAGAAGATCAGAAAAAGAGAGCATCTAAAACAAGGACAGAGAATCAGGATATAATAGAATAACTTAGATTTATCCAAAGGATCTGTGATTTCATCAGCTTGGGGAACTCCCTCCACCAACAGAAGCCTTGAGCTGCTTATGATTTAGGGGGTAAGCCTGAGAGATAGAAGTTTATGACTTATTTAGGGGCACAGAATTAGTGTCAAAAGCTGAACTTGGACTTGTTTTCCTGACTCCAAGCTTAGCACCCACTAATCACTAAGCCATGATGTCTCTCCTCCTTGTACCTGAAAGGATCTTAATAAATGTGTGTGGAATTGACCTGAAGGCATAGATAAGAATGTCAATTTTCCAGAAATACCCTAGTTCTCATTATTCAGTGTTTCTGGGGCATCTCCTTGCTTTCTTTTCTTGTGTTGCCAAGCCATTCTTTATACTTTACATCTCTCACCCAACTACAAGGGGTAAGTGAAGAATATATATATATATATATATATATATATATATATATATATAGTCAGGACCTTGTAGACTTACAGCATAACTGAAGTTTTCCCACCCTGGCACTGCCCAAATGTTTTATTCCTGATCCCTTCATCTTCACTCCTCTAATTCTTACTTATAGAATCATAGACTTTTAGAGCTGGTAGGGATCTTAGAGGCCATCTCTTTCAATACATACCAGAAGCAAATCACTTTACCTTTCCTTTGCCTCAGTTTCCTCATATGTCAAATGGAGAGAATAATAATAGTAGTACCTACCTCATGAGTGGTTGTGAGACTTAAATAAGATAATGTCTGTAAAATGTTTTGTAAATTTCATAGTTCATATAAATGTTCCTTTGTCATTGCTGTTGTTTTATCTGTTGCAATTATACCCACTGGATGTATGAGCCAGTCTTATATTGAAAACTTCAGTGATGGGAGAGATGTACCACATCATTAGGCTTCTTTGACCCTGAGGCTGACCTCCAAATGTCAATCATTTCTTCACTTTCAAGCAGAAGAGAAAGAGGAAGTGGGAGAATTCCATTAGAATGTAAGCTTCCTTAGGGCAGAGATTTTTTAAAAATATTGTGTCTTTATCACTTAGCATGGATCATGCTTGCTAGGAGCTTAATGAATGTTTATAGTATTGAATTATTGAACTGAAAGGAGTTGGCAGGCATATTTCTATCCTAAGTGAGATATAACACTTATACTTGTCCTGCTACCACAGAAGACTTCAAATGAGCTGGACTATTAGAGGATTTGAAATTGGAGCCCAGTCCAAAGTGGATGGAATAGATAGATCGCAAAATTAAAGAAGGATTTCTGTGACATTGGCCGGGGGCTAAAGAAAGGATATCATCTGGATGAAGGGTGGGGTGAGAGAATTACAGCATAGAGAAATGACTTCTCCAAAGTAGGTCTAATCTAATTCAACAAAACATTTGGATATTGATTCTATTAGGTGGAAGACACTGGACTAGATGAAGCAAAACTGACTGGGAACAACTTTTAAGGGCCCAGGCTACCATTTGCTTCTCCCCTTTCTCTTCCTCCACAGGCTAATCTTTTAAATAATACCAAGAATGAAGGATGATGACAAGTGGACAGCCAGAGTGTTCCACTGGTACCTTCACAAATTCAGAAGAAAGAGAGGAAGGTCTCTAGCATGTTGAGTGGACTTGCTCAGGAAAATTTATGTGGAATAGTCACAATAAGAGCAGGCGTGGATAGAATTCAGGAGTTGATGAGATCAGGAATTCATTTGAACATTTGCATAATAAGGAAAACACTCCTAATAACTAGAGCTACCCCAAAGCAGAAAGGGTTGATTCAGGAAGTAGCTCTAACAGGTTGGGGAAAGGGACCTCTTCAGGAGGAGATAAGTTGATTATCTTGGTGCCAAGAATACTGTAGAAGGAATTACTTTTCAAATATAGTGAGAGTTAGACTAGAAGTTTCTTGAGTCCTTTTCAACTCTGAGATTCTTTAATTCTTTGATCCTGTGAATCTCACCCAAACTCATTGCCCCCAGATCTACTCTATTTCCTAGAACTACAGCGAATGAAATATAATTTCTCCATTATCAGTCAGACTTTCTATGTCAGTCACCTCTGATAACTAGGCTTCAGGATGCTGCTTTAAGTGACCATTGTGTCATTTTTACCTGGAGGGAGGCTAGAGAAGGAGGAAAAAGAAGAAGCACCATGGTATAATGGGGAAAGCACTGGCCACGGAATCCAAAGACTTCTTCTGTTCAAATCTCTTCTGATACAGACTGCCAAAAGTGGACTAGTTACTTAACCTCCTGGTTCTGAGTTTCTTCATTTGCAAAATCAGTGGGTTGGATTAAATGGCCCAGATTCTTTTTCAGTCCTCTATCTCTAGGATCAGTTAATCAATTGGCATTTATTAAGTGCCTACTAACTGGCAGAAACTGTCCTAAGTGTTAGGGACATAAAGACAAAACTGAAATAGTCCATACTCTCAAGGGGCTTATATTCATTAGGATGTAACTCTGACATAGCTATGTAAAAATAATAATAATAGTTATGAAATTTATATAGAATTTTGTGCGAAGTACTGTGCTAAGCACTTTATAATTATTATTTCATTTGATCCTCACAACAACCCTGGGAGGTAGGTGCTGCTATTATTCCCATTTTACAGATGAAGAAACAGAGGCAAATGGAGATGAAGTGACTTGTCCAGGGTCACAGAATAAGAATCTGAGACTAGATTTGAACTTAGGTCTCCTTGACTCTAGGTCCATCAACACCTAGCTGAATATGAGGTAATTTGAGAAGAGGATGCACTAATAGCTAGGGCAACCAGGAAAGGTTTTATATAAAAGATACTTGAGCTGAATTTTGAAAGAAAACCAGTGATTCTAAGAGGAAGAGAGATGAGGAGACAGAATATTTCAGGCATGGGCAACTGTGAGGCAGGGGGTAATGAAATGGAGTGAGAACACAAATAGGCCAGGAGTTCAGAGTGCTTGGAGAAGAATAATGCATAAGAAAAGTGGTATGGTAGGAAGGGCTGGGTTGTTAAGAGCTTTAAATGCCAGAGAGAATTTATATTCGATCCTAGAGGCAACAGGGAGCCATTAGGATTTATTAAGTAGGGAGATGACATGGTCAGACCTGTACTTTAGGAAAAGCACTATAGCTAAAGGATAAATGTGACTCTTGGAAGCCTAAAACCTTACAAATCAGTCCAGGTTTCCTCCCATAATTAGGAAGTTTTTCGCCCGAGGTCCAAGACAGTAGTGAGTGTGGAGGGAATATAAAGTGGTAGCATCAGCTGAGAAGACTCAGAGGATAAGTAGACTGAAGGCAATATCCAACCTAAAATCCTCGGGTCCTTGAGGAGGGACTAGAAAAGGTCTAGCCTCGCCTTGAGAGGAAAATAGGGGCATATCAGTGTCCCAGAGCACACAACTTTGGTGACCTTGTGACTTTTTTTCTGACTTTGGCTGCCGATCTGCCTGGGGCAGTCCTATAGGGTGTCCAAAGACAAGACTCATTCACCCTTACTTTCCTGATACCCCGACAGGGGGCAAGGCAATGGTAAGCCCTAGACAGAGGCGTTTTTATAGATTAATCTGCCCCCCTCCCTCCTCTTTTTAGGCTCCAGGAACGTATGAATACAATTTTATTTCTTAAAAGAGGAATCTTCTTGGTTTCAAGAACTCATTTAGGGAAGAAGCCTTTCACAGCTGTGTTCCTAAGCCCTGGGGGACTGCATTAAAAATATATATCTATAAAAAGTAACACTTAAGTCCCTCTTTGCACACCCGCCTCCATGTTGCACCCTGAGTGACTGTCTACCTTACCTACCCTCAGTCTCAGTTCTGACAATCTCTTTTGCCCCTCCCATCGCCCGCTCCGAGGGGGCACCTCAGGGAATGAATGAACCGAAGAACGGTGCCGTTTCATATCTGGAGGGGACCTTTGGGACCTGGAGCCGGGCGCAGCTTTTCTCGGAACTTGTCAGAGTTCAAGCAGCGTGGTAATAAAGGTTACCTTTAGGCAACAGGAGCAGTAGGCAAAGCCTGGGAGTGGGCGGGGGAGGGGGTCGAGGTGTTCCCCAGTCTCCTCCTTCCTCGTGTGGCCGCCAGAGGCCGCTGCTACCCTGTCCCCGCCGGCCGCCCCCTCGCAGACGCTGTCCCCGCTGTCCCTGCTGTCCCGGCTGGGGCTCTAGCGGCTTAGTGGGGCTCCGCCGCGCTGCTCTGGGTTTCCCTGCGCTGCGTTCTCTTGCGCTGCGCCAGGCGCTGTCCCCGGAGTAGTAGAAGGCGGCTGGCGGCTGGTGCAGGGCTAGGGAGCGGAGGCGGCCCACAGCGGACAGATACGCAGCGGCTGCGCGCTTTTTAGCCTTTCGGGGCGAGAGAAGCACAGAGAGAGGGAGCAGAGCAGAGCTCCGCAGCACTGGGCTGGGCCGTGCTGGGAGCTCCCCGGCGCCCTGGGAGCGGCACCCTCGAAGAAAGCCTGGCTGGAGCCCAGCCGCCCCGAGAGCGCAGCAACTTGGTGACGGAGATCCAGGAGCTCTGGATAGTGCCCGACAGAAGGAAGTCGGCCAGTGCAGCGACTGCAACGGCCCGGTCGGGGCTACACGCTCTCAGGTCCTTGGTCCTCGAGTGTAGGAGCAGGGGCGACTTCTGGTTCGGTGAGCAGAAGCGGCAGCAGGTACGAGAGACGAGGAAGCCCCAGGTGTCGACATCTGGGAGGGTGTCTAGAGGGGCCCAGACTAAGAGGGGGAGGGGAACGTGGAGGG
>NC_058133.1:463376276-463428612 GCF_016433145.1 Gracilinanus agilis
CAGCAGATCTCTAAGACACAGTCTCTCCCCTCTCCCTCCTACCTCCCTCCCTCCCTCCCTCTCTCCCTCCTTCTCTCTCTCCTCCCCTCCTCAAAAACACATCCCTACACAGTCACATTTCTCTCCCTCTTTCTTTTTTCTGTCTCCCTCTCCTTTTTCCTCCCTCCCTCCCTCCCTCCCTCCCTCTCTCATCCCCACACTGTCAACACTCCAATATTTACTTTCTCATAAACTTACTCTGGCACACTTATACACACAAGGCAGCAACTACTTCATTTTTGTCTTTGCATCTTTAGGGCCTAACAGTGACTGGCACATGGCAGGCCCTTAGTACTTGTTCCTTGCCCATTCCCCTGCCCATTAACGCTCTTGTATATTTATGAACTTATAATCATGTGTGTGCCTTCAACTCCCCTGACACTTTTGCACACACACACACACACACACACACACACACACACACACACAGTCTTATTGCCACAGGAAAGGGCTAAGTGGAGGATTAGGAATTGCCATAGTGATGGACTGCTCCTGTTTCCTGCTCTTAGTTGGCCTTGCATAGACAGAGGGATTCCTTGGGCTTGAACTCCCTGTGGGAGCACCACTAGACTTCAGTCCTGGAGGTGTCCCTTCTCACCGCAGCCCTCCTAGAAATAGAGATGAGGGACGGCACTGGGAGAGGGACGTGTACTGGGCTTGGGGCTCTGCTTCCCTCTCAAGGAAGCCCACACCCCAGGGGATTTGTGGGTGAAGGCTTTTCTCACTGTCCCCTCCAGCAGCAGAGGGATGGACCTATGCTCTCTCTCTTTGCCTACATACAGACCTCAGTGCTGACTCCTTATCACTGTCCATTCCCACAGCCTCCATCGTCCTGCAGAAGTGGTGGTGTCAAATGCAGCCCTGTTTGCCTGAGGAAGAGTGTAAGGTGCTCCCAGACCTGTCTGGATGGAGCTGTAGCAGTGGGAACAGGGTCAAAACCACCAAGGTACCTGGGAATGGATCCCTCATCCCCTTGCCCATCGTTATTCAAGGAAGAAAGGAAAGGAGGGGGACATTACTGGGAGCATCCTGAGGAGGGAGGCCAACCAAGGCTTGTGTCCAAGCCATGGGGATGAATTCATGGAGATACCCTAGGTCCTGGGTCTGATTTGATTCCAGGAACTACATGAGATCTGGATTTTAATCTTGCCTCTACCCCTAAGGTTCTGGGTATCCCTGGCAAGCTCCTTCCTATTTTGTGTACCCTCCCTCTGTCCAGGGTAAGAGAGAAACTATAGAAACTCACCCTGAAGACTCACTGAAATAGAAAGAAATGAATCTATCAGCCAAGAATCGATGAAATAATGTAGGATGGGGGCAGCTAGGTGGCTCAGTGGATTGAGAGCGAGCTAGAGACTGGAGGTCCTGGATTTGGATCTGACTTCATATACTCCCTAGCTGTGTGTTCCTAGGCTAGTCACTTAACCCCCACTGCCCAGCCCTTACCATTCTTCTGCCTTGGAACCAATACACAGTATTGATTCTAAGAAAGTCAGGGTTTAAAAAAATTATATGGGATAATATCGGAGACACCCCCACTTCCCCAGAATTCCTAGGATAGTAGCCTTCCTGCCCACCCACCCTTTGTCTGGGGCTCCACTCGTCCTAGTTCTCCCTCTACCCCCCTCCCCACTTCTCCCTGGTTTGACAGCTCTGCTGTGGTACAGCCTGACACGATTATTATTTTCATGGTTTGCTGCCTGCCCCACAGAACAAGGGGTAATTAAAATTTTATCAAACTCATTAGCAATTCCATGTGTGCCTTGCTTAATCAGTCACATCATTCTCTCATCACCATTTATACAGGCGAGCGAGGCTTCATCTCTCTATACCAGAGCTAGGCTGCTCCCTGCCTCTGCCCCTTCTGATGCCTAAATCCAAAAATGATTGTAAAAAGACACAGAGAGGGAGGCTTTGTAAAGCAGCCTTAAGAGGCTGCAGAGTTGTTAGAAGGAGGATGCCGGTTGGCTCTTCTCCATCTCCACAGAGACTGAAACAAAGCAAAAGGGGCTCAAACTGGAGCAGTAGAGACTTTGCTTAGCTACAAAGCGCCACTTGTTTGCCAACTGGAAGAGGGAGTATGTTGTACTGTAGAGCATGCTGGATATGGGGTCAGGAAAACCTGGGTTCATATATGTCTGGGTTAGTAGTGTGACCATAGGCAGGTGGCTTAAATGCCACATGCCTCAGTTTCCTCACTCCTCCTTCCCAGAGTAGGGAGACTCGAATGAGTAAATATTGGTGGTGGTTGTTGTTGAGTCCTTTTGGTCATGTCTGGCAAAGATGCTGGCGTGGTTGGCCATTTCCTTTTCCAGCTCATTTTACAGATGAAGAAACTGAGATAAACAGAGTTAAGTGACTTATCTAGGGTCATCCAGCTCGCAAGTGTCTGAAATCACTTTTGAACTCGGGTATTTCTGATTCCAAGTCTAGCTCTCTACCCACTGTGCCACCTAGCTGCTAAAAATGTTGGTAGTGCTTCAAAGCATATACACATGTGTATACATATACATACATACCTATATGTACATGTGTATTATGTATATCAGCTATTATAATTATTTTCAAGTGAGAGATTGGCTGTGGAATCTTCTTGGGATCTTTAAGAATAAAGGAGGCAGAGTAGCTAAGTGGCTCTAGGGGTAGAGACAGGAGATCCTGGGTAGAGAGAGGCTAGTTAATTGTGTTGGCATTATGCCTACAGCAGGGGGAGCTGCAGTGGGGACCCCTAGTTTCATTTTCCTAGGCCTGGGCTTATTCCACTCCTCTCTGCCCAGCATGGCCAAAGTCATGAATCAGAGAAAAGAATCAAAAGATCTCTGGAAGGCCTTTTCATTATAAGGAATTTGTGGTTCCCAGGAGAGGGTAGCCGCTTCTCTCTGAGCAGACCACGGAAGGTGGCAAGGGTGGTCTTGGATTTATACATACTAATTCCTCACCCTACTTTTCAGGTCACACGATAGCCCTTGGGGATACAGTCTGGACTGGCCAGGAACAATGGAACCATGAGCCAAAGAAGGCTTGAGAGGAACCAGGGTCCAAGAAGATGGGAATGGCTGGAAGCTCTTGGGTGGGCTTGCCTCACCAGAATTGCAAGGCAATGTTCTCTGGTGGACCGGAACATCATTGCGATGCCCTCCTTCCTGGAGGCATTTCCATTAAGCAAGCAACAAGTGTTTCCGAAGTACCCTCTGTGGAGAGCACTGTGCTAAGCGAAGACATACAGGACATAATTCCTGTCCTGAGGGAGCCTGCCGTCTAACTGGAGACACCAGACACACACATGAAACCACGGGGGATGACTGAGCTCTAGAGAGATTCATTGTTTTTAAGGCTGCTGGGGAATAGTGGAAGTCAGGAAATTAGATTCTCTCTTTTAGGCTTCTCTCTTTCCCTGGGCTTATGGGAGCAAGCTAGAGGAACCACATCCATTGTTCCCAATTGGATCTAATGTCCTCATGAAGCCACTGATGTTCCTCTCATTACAAGTTGGCAATGGCCTCATCCCATTTGGATGAGCAAGAGACATGCAGGAGGACGTGAAGCTGCAATGTCTCAGTGGAGTTTGTACAGTGGGATTGTTTCATAGAATTCAGGGGTGGGACCTTAACAGAGCCTCCTTTAGAGAGGAAAGGGTCTTTTAAAGAGCATCTAGGATATTAGAACAAATGAGGTCACCCGAGGGTTGTTGTAGAAAGAATATTGGGCTTGGAGTCAAGACCTGGACTCAAGGTGTTGGTCTGCCATTTACTAGCTGTGTGGCCTCGGGCAAGTAACTTAACCTCCAAGCCCCAAAGATTCCTCATCTTTTAAATGGAAGGATCTTAAAATTCCTTCAAAGAATTCTTTATTTTTATGATTTGAGGTTCTTTGAGATAATGGATGTGAAAGGGTTTCGTAGTTTTAAAAGCACTACATGAAGGTAGGATTGTTATTCTTATAATTTTTAATATAATCCTGTCCCTCTCCTCATTTTGTTTTTAACAAATGAAGAAAGTGGGGTCACAATGGCTAATTGACTTGCCCAAGATCACACAGCTGGTTTTTCCATTTCTCAGAAGCTATTGTCTTCTATTCATCCTGAGTCAAGGTTCTAGCTGGAACAATTTTGAAGAATGGGGTGTTTAAAAAAGGGGGGCTTGTTATGTGGATCTTTTCCTAAGTAGGGGAGCCTGATATGCTCTCAGAGAAGGGAGGGAAATAGGAGTAGGGGGTTCTCCCGGAGAGGTCAGAGTAGAGTTGCTGTCAAGTTGGATTTCTGTTGTCCTCAGTGTCCAGGAATCCCCTGACAGGGGCTGGGTACTCTCTCCAAATCTAACTGCATAGTCTTAGAATACTGGATAACTCTCAACTTCAGTCCCTGAAAAGTCCAAAGAGTCTAGTTGAAAGGTCAACTATGTCCAGATGCTCAGATGCATTTTGGGTGAATACTGTTATATTACTTCCAACCTTCCCTTGTTCCTTAGGAAGACAGAAGTGAGGTTTGTGTCTCTTGCCTGCCATGGCCAAGCTGGTATTGTGAACTCTTAAAAGAATTCACAAATTTAATTTAACCCTCATAGTGTAGATCTTATAGACTCCCAGAGTTCAGAGTTGGAAGGACCCTTAGAGACACTCTTCCCCTTGTTTTATAAAGGAATGAACAACTCAGGGCCAGAGAAGCAAAAGAAATTTCTCTAGGTTGAATAGAGAATATGGAACCCATGTCTCCTGAAACTACTCCTTTTCCCTCTACACCACATGTCCCTGAAGTCAGAATCAAGAGGGCCCAAAGATGGGATATAGGCTTTGTGGGAGCAGGTTTGAGGGTACTGGGAGTACTGGAGGAGACATGGGTGATTGGTTAGTTGAGAGGGAAATAAGAACTCTTTTGTTGAGGAAGACCTCTGGGCCATGATCACCCCAAAGTGATCCTAGATATAAAAATGGCGATAATTCAGGTTTGGTAAGAAAGGGATGTTGAGATGGAAGGAACCAGAAGGCTGAATGTTGACAGCCATGGCTAATAAACATTCAAGGAATTACAAAATGTCAGAATAAATCTCAGAGGTCATTTTGACCAAGTCTTAGCTGAATACAAATTTTCACTTCCCCAACAAGTGGTCGTCTGGTCTCAAGTTGAAGACCTCCCGATATGGGAATCCAACAAGAGGGAGTTCTCCAGGCAGGTAAGGAAATGCCTGGGCGCCCCTAACGCTTTCCTAGCCCCAATGTCTTCCTCAGGAGAGCACATACCTACCTGATTCTCAATGCTGCTCTGTCCTATCCTGAAACTCTATTACCTCCGGTCTCTAACCCCCTCCTCCACTCCAACCTGCTCCACAGTTTGTTATCTTCATATTTTTGTAACTGAGTATTTAATCTCAGCTTCTCATTTGACTGTAAATACCAGATTCTGAAATATTAAATTCATTTTAATCTCTGCAAATGCTGGGGTCAAGAGGCGGATGTAGGGGGGGAGGAACAGACAAAAGATTTACTATCTCTTCCCGCAGGACCTGGGAACAGATTTATTCTCCCTTGAAGCAAAGAAATAGTTTAGATAACCTTTGGAAGGCCTGGCCACCTTTGCATCAAGATGATGTCCTCTTCCTATCCTTTAGAGTAATAGAAACCTAAGAAGCACCAGACCTGAGTTATTTATTTATTTTTATTTATGACTCTCTGAGAGATTGGTGAGTGAATAATTTAGAATAAGACCAAGAGAGTACTAGGAAGAGTTGGCCAATGAGATACTGTGTCAGAACTCCTGGATGGTGAAGCAGAAGGATCCTCACCTCCTGGGGCCACAACTATAAAGAAATATAAATATAAATAAAGCATAGAGTCCCAGCCCCTAACACAGTTTTCCCTTACCATCTCCAACTATTTAGCCCAAAGAAGGATGCTGGCTTCTCTGAACAATCTCCACAGGTAAGAGGGCCATGGTCTATAGAATGAGACTGAAAGAATGAGGATGATGCCCTAGAAGTCTTCACTACTCAACCACAAAATCAGTAGGAAATATAGTATAGGGAACTCATCCCAAATGTTCCCTGTTTTTCAGAGGTATGAATGGGAATTTTTTTTCATTTAGGGGCAAAATGATGGTGGGATGGGAAGTAAGATGACTGAAAGACCCAGAACATAGTCAGATGCCAGGAGGAGGAGAGAGTTCGTTGGATCTCCTCCCTTCCTCAACCTCTGCTGGTTGAAATGGTAGCCCACTGACCTCCTTGTGTCTCACCTTTCTCCCAATCCTCTTATGGGGTGGGGTAGGGCTGAACCATGAGGCATGATGTGGAAGATGTCCATCTGCTTCCCATGCCACCTCACCCACTTCCTTCAGGTCCCCATCACTGAACACTCTCCCTTACATTTGCTGAAAGTTGTTAATTCTATCCTCTCGGTTGTTTCCTTTCTCCCTTTACAGCCCCTCTTCTCCCTTCTACCATGTTTATTTCCTTCATGGGTGAGGATAGAGGAGTTGGGGCAAAGACCCGATTTTAGGAGAGTGCTATAGAAATAATCAGACCTCACTATGGAACCTTTCCTTCTTCCTCTTTAGTAAGTAGTTGCGATCATTTATTTGTTTATTTATTTGCCAGTGTTGACGACAGCTTAGAAATGATAATGTATTTCCCTTGGGTGGGGGGATTCTTGAGGTCCTCCCCAGCACTGAGGTAGGGCTCTTAGGTTCCCTGCCAGCTGAGCAGAGAGCCTCCAGGTTAAAGGAAGGTTCCATCCTCTGGGGACCATGTGGGTGATTCGGATTTGCTGCCTGGCAGCTTAATTAAGGTCTGTGAGTTACATGCTAATTAGTGGCCCCAAATCATTCCCAGGGTTGGGGGCGCTGAGAACTCCAGCTGTACTCTTGAGTCCTGTCTGTGAACACACATCCAGGGCTCCAGGCAGGGAAGAATATGAATAAGCTTTCTCCTTGAGTCACCCAGCCCACCGAGCTCAGGGACAAAGGGAGAGAAATGAGAAGCAATTAGGAGATGGAGAGAGATGAACTGATACAGTTAGGGAGAAAGAGGGAGGAGGGATTATTTGGAACAATTGTCAGGTGTTCAGAATACTTCAATTCTCTGAATCTATTGAATTATGGTCCTTGGTGGGGGCGGGGAGCACAGCGCAGAGTGGGAGGAGCCTTTCCAGTGGTTTATTTAAAGACTAGCCTTCTCTGATTGAGGGGCACCGAGATGCTGATCCTTCCATCAAACCCTCCTCATTAAATCTTTGCAAACGAGACCTTCCCAGTAATCAATATGGTTAAATGATGAATTTGAATTTATTTCCTGCGCCATCCCCCTGCATCTTTCCAGATTTATTGAGACTGGTCCTGCACTAACTCCATTCCCATTGATCCTTTAAAATGCCCCTAATGAGGTTTAACAACCACAAGAAACAGAGAGACACTCGGAGGAAGAGAGACATCGAGACAGTGAGAATTCTGTGAGAAGCAGTCACGCCCCAATTGAAGAGGACTCCTCTTCTACCGTACATCTGTTTGAATAAAAAAAAAATAGCTAGAGGTGTATATCCTGGAGAATATTTCCTCTTCTCTGCACCAGGCTGTGTATTTCTATATACGGTTGACTCTCGGTATGTGTGTGTACACAAGGACTACACAGATTCACTCCCTTCTCTTGTGGGCCAGCGTCAGGGGATGGTGAAGCCCCCACTAAAGAGAACGGGATTTGCCTTCCCTTCCTCCTGTGTGGAGAGGCAGCTGGTTTCTGATTTCTTTGAGCTTTTAATGAACTTTCAGAATTGACCTCGAAGAAATCTCCAATCTAAAAGAAAATAATGAAAAATGTAGAAATCAAACACTTTCAGACCTCAGAGTATACCATAACATAAAGCAATAATCAGCGGAACTATTTGGTAGAGACACAGCTAGGTGGTTCAGTGGTTAGAGAGTTGGGCTTGGAGTCTGGAGGACCTGGGTTCCAGTCTGGTCTCAGACACTTCCTAGCTGTGTGACCCTGGGCAAGACACTTAACCCCAATTACCTAGCCTTTACTGCTCTTCAGCCTTGGAACCCACATTTGTATTATTCTAATATAGAAGGTAAGGGTTAAAAAAAATTCTTTGGTAGAATAGAAGAATAGATTAGGGGAACAGATTAGATAAGGGAGAAAATCCAAAACAATTGAACTCAATAATCTGGTCCTTATAGGTCTGAGAACATAAATCACTTGGGTAAGAATGCATTATTTGATAAGAATTATTGGGAAAACTTGGAAGTCCATTTGGCAGAAATTGGGTTTAGAGAAATATCTTATACCATATACCACTTATTGTGTTCAATATAGGTGAGGCAAAAACAAAAATCATCAGTAAAATTATTTTAAAAAGAATTGACTGAAAGCAGATTAGTAGGGGGTTGACTGCAAGAACATTTGTGTGCATGAACATGTATACCTATGGATGTTAGCCATGGATATGTGAACTGAATATTGAAGCCACTTCCATAAAAAGTTAGAATGGATCCAGGTTAGGTGTCTTTCATAACCATGTCGAAGGGGAGGATTTTCAACCCTCAATCTACCTTTAAGTGATGAGAATAGATAAAAGAATTTCAATCATGTGAAATTCAAAAGCTTTTGAATCAATGCAACTGGAACAAGAAAAGAAATTATTGGCTGGAAAAAACATCTTTGATTCAAAAATATCTTTCATGAGGGTCTAATATCTAAGATATATAGAGAACAAACCCCAATATACAGGCCTAAAAGCCATTTCCCAATGGATAAGTAATTAGAAAATATAAACAAATAATTCTCAAAAGATAAATTGCAAACTATTAACAACTATTGTGAAAAATTCATCCAAATCACTTAGAGAAATACTAATAAAAAAGTATCTGGGTTTTCATCTCAAATTCAGAAAATTTGAATTGGTGGTTAGAGAAGTGAAGAGTCAAAGTTGAAATGGTTGGAGAAAGATATGCATAGAAAACTACTGGTGGAGTTGTGAAATGTTTTGGCTGCTTCGGAAAACAACTCTTAATTATGCTAAATTGTTACTAAAATGTCTATACTTGTTAACCTAAAGATGCCACTCTTAGGTATAAATGATGGGGATTGAGGGGCTAAGAAGGAAGTTCCTATATGTAACAAAATATTTATATCAATGCTTTTGTAGTAACAAAGAATTAGAAACAAAATAGATGACCATTGACTGGGGAATGAGTAAGCAAATTGTGGTACATAAATATAATGAATAATTACAGAACTCTAAGAAATGATGGCTATAGTAAATGGACATAAGGGAAAACTTATATGAACTGCTGAAAAGTGAAGAAAGCAGATGATAATATTCACAATGACTACAACAATGGAGATAAAGATGGGAATAATAACAAAAAATAATAATAAATGGGAATAATAACAATTAAATAATTGAAACTGAAGGCTGTCAGATTATAGTGATCAAACATGACCCCCTGAAAGAAATAGGACAATATTTCTGTCTCCTTTCTTTGTAGAAATAGAGGACTCAAGACTGTGGAACTGCAGGTTATTTCAGACATTATTTGATATTTAGTTGTTTTTGCTAAACTGGATTTTTTTCCCTCCCTTCTTTCTTATAAGGGATAGCTTTCAGGGATTTGGAGGAGAGTGGGATATATTGGGAAATATAGATGATATAAAAACAAAAAGAATTAGCTGAAAGAGGATTAGTAGGGGTTGATTGCAAAGGCGTGTCTATATGCACGAATGTGTATTTATCTCACATACCTATGGATGTTAGCTTTTAAAAATTGTTATTTTCTTTATTAATTTTTTAAGGCAGCTAGGTAGCACAGTGTGTAGAGGGCCAGACCTGAAGTCAGGAAGACATTAGTTCAGATCTAGCCTCAGACACTCATACTAGCTGTCTGACTGTGGGCAAGTCACTTAACAGCTGTTTGCCTTGGTTTCCTCATCTGTAAAATGGGGATAATAATAGCACCTACCTTGCAAGATTATTGTGAAGTTCAAGTGAGATAATATATATAAGGCACTCAGCACAGTGCCTGGCACAGAACTGGCGATATACAAATGTTAGCGATTATGGTTATTATTTAAAGTTTTACTGATGTGCTCCCTTTTTTTGTCATTATTTTCCAATGACTCTTAGCCTCCATTCCCCCATTCCTTGTAACAAAGAAATACAATTAAACAGAACAAATCTACATATTAGTCATATCTGATAATGTTTGCCTTATTCTGCCCCTATTGTCCACCACCTTTCTTCTTCTCAGAGGTGGGAAGCAAGTCTTTATCAATTCTCTGTTATCATGATTGGCCACTACTTACATCCAAGTATCAAAGTCTTTCCTAGTTATTTTCTTAATGTTATTGTGGTCATTGTTCTCCTGGTTTTCCTAACCTCCTTCTGCATCAGTTGATATGTCTTCTCAAGTTTCTCCAAAATCTTTTTATCCGTGGGAAGCCAATAAGAGAATAGAGAAAAATCTGAGACCCCTCTTTTGACACCTCTTATGATCCATACCTTTTCTTATTGGAAAAACATTATAGACTTATTGGAAAGCTTTGAGTCCATAACCAGACCAGAAGCTACTGAGTTAACAATTTCTCTCCTTGATAATTAAGAAGCCTAAACCCTAAAAAATATATTACTTAGATAAGGACTGGAGCCAGACAATTTAGTCCAGACTATCTGACCAGGTGCAGATCTGTAAATCAAGGCAGAACGCAATTAGTAAACATCTCCATGAAATTTATTTCTGCTCCCAGAAGTAAACCCCTACTAATTGGTGGTTGGAATTTGGCCCTTGTCCTTGCACCCATATCTCTACTTTCTAGACTTTAATGGATTGTGTATGATTTGTAACCCCTTCACAGCTGTTACTCTTTCTTTGTGTTCTTTGTTTGAAACCAGTATAAAATAAAGTCCAAATCCCATAGCGTTAGAGCAACATGGGCTAACCACTAGTCTGGTTGTTCTCATTTTCTTTCTTCTGCCTTAACAATCCTAAGCCACCAACAACACTCAGGACCCCAAAACCAAATAGGGGGCTAGCTCCCTATATTTATCTCTTGTTCACAGGTCTAGGTAGGGAACTGGAATACTCCTTGCTCCCTATTGCCCCTTCTGATCTTACCTTCTACCACTATCATGCATCACTACCTTTGAGGCTCATGCATTCTATATCTGCTATCAAGTAGCTGTTAGCTACAATCCTCCAGGACACTCTCTTTCCTTGATGAGTTCAGTTTCTGGCTTACAGTCTTTCTCTCCTTCCCAACTTCTGTTGTCTTACTAGGGGACTTCAGTTCGGATAATCACACTCTTTCAGACACCCTCATCTCCCAGTTCCTCAACTTGCTCATTTCCCATGACCCTACCTTAGCTATACACAGAGATAGTCACACTTTTGATTCTATTACCCACAAATGCTCCATTTCCATGTTTTTGAACTCTGAAATTAACCCCAAACCCAGTTCTTTATCCTCACTCTGACCTCCAATCCCAGATTATCATACTTGTACAGGCTATATCATTCCCATTCTTCCATCTTGACTCCTTAGCCAACCAGTTCAACTCTATCTTGTCCTTTTCTCTTGAGTCCTTTCCTTATCTTGTCACTGATCTGCCAAGACCCATTACTAAATTACTATCACTGTCCTCTGCCTCTGTTCCTACTCACATGATATGGAATGAAACTAGAGAAAAAACATGTAACTATGTTGATTAGATCCACTATAAACAATGTTACTTAATCTGAACTGGATTCTTGCTACTGCAAAATAATCCTTTTACACTTCTCTAATGAATTCTCTAACTCACTTTCTGCAGTTTCTCTTTCAAATTTTTTCATCCCTCCTCAAATCCCCATGGCTTCCCCTTTCCTCACTCTTTTAATTGAGAATCTTGCCTCATATTTTATTGAAAAAACTGAGGCCACTAACTATGGGGCTTCCTCTTTTTTCTTTCTCTCAATTCACATCTCTTCTTCTGCCACTATCTCTGCTTTCAACCCTGACTCACATGAATAGCCAGGAAGGATGGGTGGGAGGATTCACTCTGGGCTATCACTATATAGTCCAGGTAGGGTAGAGCACTTATTGGTGGAACAGCTGGTATTCACTGACTCCAGTTCAATGATTTTTGTGTTAGTGAGAATTTCAAGGAAAGGCACCTATGCAGCTGGAGCCAAATTTTGGTAAACTTTCTTTACAGCAATGATGCAAAGTAGCTATAATTACAATAGTTATCTGAATGACTACTAAATGGTTATTGTTGTTCAGTTATTTCTGATTCTTCTTGCCATCATTTGGGGTTTTCTTGGCAAAGATACTGAAATGATTTGCCATTTCCTTCTCCAGATTATTTTATAGACAAGGAAACTGAGGCACACAGATAAAATGACTTGCGCAGGGTCAAATAGCTAGTTAGTATCTGAGGCCAGATTTGAACTCATAAAGATGAGTCTCTCTGCCTTGAGGTTCAGCACTCTACCCACTATGCCAACTAGCTGTGATACTAAATGGTTAGCAAGTCTCATAATTTCATGAAATAATTTCCTTTTCTAAGATTTGTCCTGCCGTTCCAAACCCCCCCCCCCCCCAATAAAACCCTTGCTTGAAAGGCTGTCAAATTATCCAGTATTTTAAAGGTGTGTTTAATGCCCAGTGGAGGCTGGGTGTTGATGAAGCGATTTTGCTCTTATATTTGAAGAGTTGGAAGGATGGACATCTTGTAAAATGATGACAAAAATTTGAGATTACAGTCATGTTCACTACTAACTGTAATTTTACATTAGAAAATTACTTGAGGGGGCAGCTGGGTAGATCAGTGGATTGAGAGCCAGGCCTAGAGATGGGAGGTCCTAGGTTCAAATCCGGCCTCAGACACTTCCCAGCTGTGTGACCCTGGGCAAGTCACTTGACCCCCCCATTGCCTACCCTTACCACTCTTCCACCTATAAGTCAATACACAGAAGTTAAGGGTTTAAAAAAAATTAAAAAAAAAAGAAAATTACTTGAAATGGAATTTTGTGTTTTGTGCTGCATTACCTTGAGAAGAAGCCATGAAAAATATGAATGTGATTATTGGCAAAAATCAAGACCCTGGACTTTTTTGAAAAACATTTTTTTTAAAAAGCCCACAACATGTTGGACAATGAAGAGGGTGTTTTGTGAACATTTATATGAAATCTCTATTAAATATATAAAAACTCTATTAAATGTATGAATTCCTGTTTGCATGGTAATATAACCTAGACCTTACAATATTGAACTGCCTTATGGATTTTTCTGTCTTCTCTCCTACATCACTCTCTGCCCTAAGACTAATATATATTTTTAAAATGACAAAAGTCCCAAATATGAATTCAAGTATGTATGAATGAGCTGTAGATAAGTGTGCTTAAGGAAGCCAAATTTGCTTAGATTTTTGTTATAGAAAATCAAAAGTAAAGTATTGATATTAACAAAATATTCATTTATATGCAGACCTTTCAAACTATCCTGGACCTTAATTAGTGAGATTAATCAAGAATGTGAGTGAGAATTTTGAATACTTTAGAGGACACACAACATTTTGGAACAGAAATTAAAATTCAATTTTGTATTTCTTAGATTTAATTTACATTATAATGTAATGATAAATCAGTATATCTCACATGGGCTCATGGATTTTGTAATACATTTTGTTTTATTTTTATTTAAAAAAATCCTTTACCTCTGTCTTAGCATCAGTTTCTCAGACAGAAGAAGGGCAAGGGCTAGGCACTTGGGATTTAGTGATTTGTTCAAGATCATACATAGGATTCTGAGGCCAGATTTGAACCCAGGTTCTCCTAATTCCAGGCCTAGGGTCTATCCACTGTACTACCTGACTGCTCCTTGTAATATATTTTTAAAACTATTCAATCATTTATTTATTTAATTAATTTAGAATATTTTCCCAAGGTTACATGATTCATGTTTTTTCCCTTCCCTCTTCCCTCCCTGCTCCTGTAGCCAATGAGCAATTCCACTGGGTTTCACTTGTAATACATTTTAAAATCAAGTTGAATATATAAACGTAACCTCCAAAAATTTCTGCAGGAGTTTAACACTTTCTAGGGTTAACCCTGCCTTTGTCACATATTGGCTAAGTGATTCTGGACAATGCACTTATACTGTCCCTGTTTTAAATGACTCTTTAAAAAAATTATACAACCTTACCTGCTGTCTCAGAGTCAATGCTAAGTACATATTCCAAGGAAGAAGAGTGGAAAGGGCTAGGCAATGGGGGTTAAGTGACTTGTTCAGAGTCACAAATCGGAAATGTCTCAGGTCATATTTGAACTGAGGACCTCCCATCTCCAAGCCTGGCTCTCCATCTACTGAGCTACCCAGCTGCCCCAGTAATTCTTTAAGAGTATTCAGAGAAGATGCTAAACTTCTTTGGTGGAGAGAATTTCCTTGCCTGGCATTTCCTTATATTGCTGAAATCTCTATTTTCATTTCCATCTCTAATGAATGGAATACCTACCTTACAGGGTTACTTTGAATATCAAATGTGATTCTATATATAATTATGTATTATTATATATTTTTCTAATGTATTTCTGGTTCCACAGTTCTTTCTCTGGATGTGGATAGGGTTCTTTCTCACAAGTTCCTCTGGATTGTCCTGGATCATTGCATTGCTGCTGGTAGAAAAGTCTATTACATTTGATTGTGCCATAATGTTTCAGTCTCTTTTTTTTAACCATTTATTAATATTCATTTTTAACATGGTTACATGATTCATGCTCCTCCTTTCCCCTTCACCCCTCACCCATGGCTGATGCACATTTCCACTGGTTTTAACACGTGTCATTGATCAAGACCTATTTCCAAATTGTTGATAGTTGCATTGGTATGGTAGTTTTGAGTCTACATCCCCAGTCATGTCCACCCCAACCCATGCGTTCAAGCAGTTGTTTTTCTTATATGTTTCCTCTCCTGCAGTTTTTCCTCTGAATGTGGGTAGCATTCTTTACCATAAATCCCTCAGAACTGTCCTGTGTCATTGCATTGCTGCTGGTACAGAAGTCTATCACATTTGATTTTACCATAGTATTTCAGTCTCTGTGTACAAAGTTCTTCTGGCTCTGCTCCTTTCACTCTGCATCAATTCCTGGATGTTATTCCAGTTCACATGGAATTCCTTCAGTTCTTTATTCCTTCCAGCATAATAATATTCCATCACCAACAGATATCACAATTTGTTCAGCCATTCCCCAATGGAAGGGCACCCCCTCATTTTCCAATTTTTTGCCACCACAAAAGTGTGGCTATAAATATTTTTGTACAAGTCTTTTTCCTTATTATCTCTTTGGGGTATACACTCTGGGTAGGTAACTTAATCCCACTGTTTCTTGATTTTCAAAGTATGGATCATAATACTTGAACTATATACCTCATAGGGTTGTGGTAGAGAAAGTACTTTATCTGTATAAATGAAAGTTAGTATCATCACAGTATCATACAAAGGATGATAGAGGGAGAGAGAGTGCCCCAATCTCATATAGCAGGTGGATACAGAATTTGAACCTGAAACGTATGATTTTAAATCCAATGGCATTTCCTCTATTCCCAGATAAGGCTGGAAAGGCAGATGGGGACAAGTAGAAGCAAAGATTCTTACTTGCATGCCTCCCAGGGGCTGTCTCTTTCTATCTTCTGCTTTAGAATGCCAAGGGGAGGGGGTCTTCTGGAGCCTGGTGTGTTGTGATATAGAGGTAGGGGATTCTCCAGACCATAAATAATTCCTGTCCAAGGACTCTCCTAATTAGGGCTCTGAATCTCTCATTTCACCTTGTCTCAGAATTAAGTTTCCCTTCATTCACATGTATTCCTAGGTTACTACTCTATCCTTTTCAGCCATAGCCTTGACCCAGTCAGGAAATGAAGATAACACTCGTCTTTTTTTTTTTTTAGCTCTATTTAAAATTTTTTAAAAAATATTTTCCCATGTTTCATTTTCTTTCCCTCTCCTCTCTTCTCCCTCCTCCCGGAGCTGACAAGCAATTCCGCTGGACTATACTAAACACTAAAGTTTTTTGACAGGTTTTGGAGAAGAAGCTCAGAAAGTTGTACCTAGTTTCCTTAGACATTTAGTTGGGAATGTGTGTTGTTGAAATTGAAATGAAGGTAAACTGAGGCACAAATTCCAAGCACCAGGGATTTATTAGCAAAATTCAAATTTACCAATTAATTGGGTCTCAGTATCCCCATGAATAGTTATGACTCCAAGGTGGGGCTTACAGATAATTTTTATAGATAAATGGAGGTGTAGCCACAGTAAAATGTAGCATCATAGATGAGAAAAAGAATATGACTGAACCAATACAAAGTACTGATGCTAAGACAGAAGGTAAGGATTAAAAAAAAATATGATTGGCTGGAGATCTAGTATGTGGAGTTAGCAACTACCTGCCCTTCCACCATATTCCTGATTGATTGTGGCCACCTGCAAGTTAAGTTAGTGGTATATGGATAGCAAAGCAAACTTCCTTGAAGGACAAAGATAACAGACCAGACTTCCTTGAAGGACAGCTAATGGGATAAAGATAACAGATTTCCTTGAAGTAAGAACAGATCATTGATTTCACAGAAAAACTGAACTTCTAAACTTAACTGAAAGACAATAAAATGTGACTTAGACAGTTACAAAAATGTCTGTGGCAATACAGAGTGAAATCACTAATGAAGTAGAATCAGTTTGATTTTTTTCCCATGTGAAATGTAAGTTTTTGAAATTTAAAATGCAATAGAGATGTTAAAGGAGAAACTCTTTTGGAATTAGTGCAATTAGTACGTTAAAAAGATCAAGGAGGGCACAGCTGGGTAGCTCAGTGGATTGAGAGCCAGGCCTAGAGATGGGAGGTCCTAGGTTCAAACCCGGCCTCAGACACTTCCCAGCTGTATGACCCTGGGCAAGTCACTTGATCCCTAATTGCCCACCCTTACCACTCTTCCACCTAGGAACCAATACACAGAAGTTAAGGGTAAAAAAAAAATCAATAGAATCTTGTCGTAAAATCCCTAAATCCTTCAGCCCACAAAATGTCCTTCAGCATCACCCAGTGTGCTAGCTAAAAGAAGAGAGAAACTAGCAGCATGAGATAGAGGGCTTATTGCTGGTGACAGGGATGGCGATGGGGATGGTGGTGGAGGAAAGACTTTTTCTTTGCTTGCAGCCTAATTTCTCTCTTTCTACCATTTGCCTAAATTCAGTGTCATCATGTTCTAATTTACAAGGCAGTGATATAGAGTTTGTCATTTCCTACCATTCTAGAAAGCATCTTTCCCTACTTAATAGATCTCAGCCCTCACATCCAGGATTACCCAGAGCAGGAGAGAGCCAGGGATGAATCAATGAGATGCTAATAAGTTGTTTGCTTTTTAACTGCTGATTCTTAAAGATTAGGCTTCTAATGAGCTGAATGAACATCAACAATCAGGTCGGAAACTACTTTTAATTAAATTTACATAGAAACAATTGGCTGCAATTATAATGATTAGCCATTGGGAATGTGGGGGTGTTTCATGTAAGCCTGGGAAGGTATACAAGGGCTGGAGGTCAGGGTGTGCACATACATGCATGGGGAGGTGAACAAATTATGGCACATGATTGTAATGGAGTGTTATTGTGTTGGAAGAAATAGAGGATTTCAAAGACGCATGGAACGACTTGGATGAACCAATGCAAGAGGAATTAGAACCTCTTATTTTATTATTATTATTTTGTTAATTTGTTGTTCAGTCACGTCTAACTCTTCATGACCTCGTTTGGGGTTTCCTTGGCAAAGACACTGGAATGGTTCGCCATTGTCTTCTCCAGCTCATTTCACAGATGAGGAAACTGAGACAAACCAGGTAAAGTGACTTGGCTAAGATCACACAGCTGATATATGTGTGAGTCTAGATTTGAACTTTGGAAAATTCCTGCACTCTATCCACTGTGCCACCCAGCTGCCCAATAATGCCAATGTTATAAGAACAGTTTTGAAGATTTTTTTAAACTAATGGAGAATGAAATAAACAGAAGCAGAACAATTTGCACAATGACGTCAACACTATAAGGATAAGCAATTTTGAAAAGTGTGAGAACACTGATCAACACAATAACCATCTCTGGTTCTGGAGGAGAATGACGATGATGAAATATGTATCTACCACCTGAGGGAAACAGGATACAGAATTAAAGATATATATTTTTAGACATAGCAAGGAAGGAATTTGTTTTGCTTGACAAGACACATTTGTAACAAGGAATTTGTTTCCCTTTAAAAGAAAATATGGAAAGGGTGAGAGTGGAAGGGAGAGAAAATAGATTTCTGTTAATTAAACAAAATAGAACTTTTAAAAATAAAAGATCTCAGAGCAGCTAGGTGGCTCTGGTGATTGAGAGCCAGGTCTAGAGATGGGAGGTCCTGGGTTAAAATGTGATCTCAGGTACTTCCTAGCTGTGTGACCCTGGGCAAGTCACTTAACCCTGTTAGTCTCAGTTCCTCATCTGTAAAATGAACTGGAGAAGTAATGGCAAACCACTCCAGTGTCTTTGCCAAGAACATCCCAAATGGAGTCATGAAGAGTGAGACACATCTGAACAATAATAAGTATTTATGTAGTGCTTTCAGGTTTACAAATAACTTTAGCTATATAATATTATTTGATCCTCAAAACAGCTCCAGGAGGTAAGCTATTGTTATCCTAGTTTTACATATGGGAAAATCAAAGCTGAGAAAGTTTAAGTGAATAACTAAGATCTCACAACTAGCAAGTCTCTAAGGTAGGATTTGAACTCAGGTCTTCCTGGCTCTAGGTTCAGCACTGGATCTACTTAATGCCACCTAATGGCACACTCCATGGCAGTTTTTATAAAAAAAAAATCTTGGGATTCTAGAGGGCTGTAATAAAAAACAAAAAACAAAAAAAACCAACTTTATCTTCTAACTTAGAATCAATACTAACTCTTGGTTCCAAGATAGAAGAGCAGTAAAGGTTAGGCAACTGGTGTTAAGTGACTTGCCCAGGGTCACACAGCTAGGAAGTATCAGAGGCCAAATTTGAATCCAGGACCTCCCATCTCCAGGCCTGGCTCTCTATCTACTGAGCCACTTGGCTGCCCCAATGCCTACAAAGTTAATATGAATCAGTAATGTGCTATAATAGTGCATGGCACACAGTAGACCCTTAATAAATGTTTTTTCATTCATTCATTCATTCTCTGCACACTTTCCATTTATTCATATATTTTTAAGCATCTGAATAACATATAATGACCAGAAGTGTGGAGCTGGATTCAGAAAGACCTGCAAACACTTATTAACTGTGTGACCTCTGGAAAGTTGCTGAATTTCTTTGGGCCTCAGTTTCTTCATCTGCAACATTTTTCTTTTCTTTTTTCTTTTTTTTTTTTTAAACCCTTAACTTCTGTGTATTGGCTCCTAAGTGGAAGAGTGGTAAGGGTTGGCAATGGGGGTCAAGTGACTTGCCTAGGGTCACACAGCTGGGAAGTGTCTGAGGCCAGATTTGAACATAGGACCTCCCATCTCTAGGCTTGACTCTCAATCCACTGAGCTACCCAGCTGCCCCCTGCAACATTTTTCATAATACCAGTAGTATCTTTTTCACAGTCTTGTGGCGGGGCTCCAAAGTGATTATGTACATTAAGGGCTTTTTGAACTCCAAAGTTCTATATAAATGTCAGTTACTATTTTTTATGGCAGTCAAGAAAGCAAATTCAATCTTAGATTGAATAAAGAGAGGCATAGTGTCCAGAACAAGGAGAATAATAATCTTCTTGTACTGTGTGAATGGAATAGAGAATATTATGTTCCATTCTGGGAGCTGAATTATAAGAAAGGTATTGGCCAATAATGATGGCTAACATTTATATTGCACTTTAAGGTTTCCCAACTGATTCTCATATATTATCTTCTTTAATTTTTACAATAACTCTGAGAGTGAAGAGTTACAATTATCCTCATTTCACAGATGAGGAAACCAAGGCAAATAGGGTTTAATGACTTGCGTAGGGTTACACAGCTAGTAAGTGTCCAAGGTCAGATTTGAATTCAAGAAGAGTCTTTCTGACTCTAGGAAATCAACTATCCACTGTGCCACATAGCTGCCCTTCTATGCCACTTAGCCACCTAAAATAAGTGGACAAGTGGAGAATGTCCAGGAGAAGATAGCCAGGGAATGAAATAAATGAAAGATCTTGGGAATCTTTCATGGGGATCTTTGCGGGAATGAAAAAATCATATATATTTGGAAGAACTGGGGATATCTGCCTTGGAAAAGACATGATTCTACCCTCAAGTATTTAAAGTTTATTATATGGAAAAGAGATAAGGTTTGTTTTGTTTGGTCCCAAGGGAGTAGGTCTAAGAGCAATGAGTGGAAATTTCAGGAAGGCATATTTCTGAGGGATGTCAAGAAAATCTCCCCCCCCCCCCACCAAAGTAATTATGATCTGAAGGTATTTAAGGAAAAGTTGGAAGACTGCTGGTCAGGTATTTTGTAAAAGGAATTTGCTATCATAGATTGAACCATTTGGTTGCAAACCCCTGAGATTAACTGCCAAGTGGTCTCTGGATCTTCAGTGTACTAGTACTGTGCTAAGGTCTTCCCATAGCCCTGGCTTATTAATTCCAAAGTCTCCTTCCTTCCCTACCGAACCTTTAATCTAAAGTTAAATAGACAGGGTTGAGGTTTTCCTCCTTTACTTCCCTCTCAATCAATTAATTAATCAATTAACAAAGTAGGGACATTGACAAGTTAAAGTGCTTATGGAAGATGGAAGTGTCTAGAAGCCAAGTAATTTAAGAAATATTTGAAAGAAGTTCTATTGAAATCTGCTCCCTGACCTTACTCCAAGCCTTTCCATCATGGTAGAACCTGATCGATCTTGAATGGCACTAGTATAGCCCTTGAACACGTAGGGTATCCTCAAGACTATCACTAGAGTAGGACTTTGTGGAGAAATTAGGTCGGGGAAGGCAGAGACCTGAAATGTCTTCAAACATCTGAGGAACCGTAATATATATATACATATATATATGGGGTGTAGATTGCTAGGGATGCCACCCCCATCCCTAATCCTACAGCTGACTGAATTAGACAGGTGGAGGACCATCAAACCCAACAAGTGTCCAGTCTAGCCAAAATAGAAAATGAGGAAGGGGAGCAGTTGGGTAGCTCAGTGGATTGAGAGCCAGGCCTAGAGATGGGAGGTCTTAGGTTCAAATGTGGCCTCAGACACTTCCCAGCTGTGTGACCCTGGGCAAGTCACTTGACCCCCATTGCCTAGCCCTTACCACTCTTCTGCCTTGGAACCAATACACAGTATTGATTCCGAGACAGAAGGAAGGAAGGAAGGAAGGAAGGAAGGAAGGAAGGAAGGAAGAAAGAAAGAAAGAAAGAAAGAAAGAAAGAAAGAAAGAAAGAAAGAAAGAAAGAAAGAAAGAAAGAAAGAAAGAAAGAAAGAAAGAAAATGAGGAAGCCGGCTGGGGAAGTGGATGCTGAATTTGTAAATGCTCTCTCTCATTGAGTATGGACATATTTCATTAGAAATGGCAATTAAGGGGCAGCTGGGTAGCTCAGTGGATTGAGAGTCAGGCATAGAGACAGGAGGTCCTGGGTTCGGGTCCGGCCTCAGACACTTCCCAGCTGTGTGACCCTGGGCAAGTCACTTGACCCCCATTGCCTACCCTTACCAATCTTACACCTATAAGTCAATACACAGAAGTTAAGGGTTTAAAATTAAAAAAAAAAAAAAAAGAAAAAGAAAAAAAAAAGAAATGGCAATTAAATGGTATGGGAGCTCTCCAAATCAAGTATGAGGGCAATGAGGAAAGAAACAAGGAGTTGGTGGCTGGGTCTTTCCTTGCTAGGCAAACTTTGTGGTATTCGCCCACTGGCAAGATGAAGGGTGGTTGGGAGAGAGAAGGAACTGAATCTGGAAAAAGCCCCTTACTGGACCAGCAGGGGAGGGGGATGTGTCTTTGTCTGGGGGAGGTGGGTAGTTCCCGCTGGGTGAGGCTGGATCTGTTTAAGAGTGGCTGAAGGAGAGAGAGAGAGAGCATCTAGTGTAATGGAAGGATCTGTACCGCCCGACAGGCTGTAGCCTCCACAGTTGCAGCGGGGGTTGGGGTGGCGGTGGCAAGACTAAGACCCCCAGACCCATCAGAGGGCTCAGGGCTAATCTCCAAAGCCGATTAACCCGGGCCAGGGCCAGTCGGAGTCCGTTATACAACCACCCGAGGGTGTGTGTGTGTGTGTGTGTGTGTGTGTGTGTGTGTGTGTGTGTCTGCCCTCGCACATGTACTGGGGTCTTGGGGTGGGGAAGGCCTCAGCTCGGGGAGGACTTCTGTCGGGAGGGGGTCTCTCTGGACTCTTATATTTAATTAAGCGCTGCCGAGGGCTCCAGAGAGGCCGCTGGGAGTCCTAGGGAGAGCGCACGCGCGTGCATGTTTGCGTGTTTTCACTTAAGCAAGTTACACCGGGCTGAGTCTGTGTGCCTCCCTCCGGCTCCTTTCTCCTCAGTCCCCGGTTGATCAATTATTTAAGTGTGCTTCTTCCTGCTTCCGAGCTCCCCGAAGTGAGTTATTTTAAATTAAATACATTTCTCTCGGAATGCGCTCCAGTCCCGGGGACATTTTTTTCCCGCTCGGTAAATGAGCTGATATGAATTTCAGAGGGGAGGCTTCCTACCTGAAATTTAGCGTGGGGCTGGGGGAAAAGAAGGGAGGGGGAAGTTCCCTCTTCCTGGTCCAAGGAGCAAGTCCAGTGGCTGCTGCCTATGGTCTGCTGGGAGAGGTTGAAGGGGAGAGAGGGAGGGAGGAGGGAAAGGGTAGATGACGAATGGTAGAGGATCCAGGAAGCTCGTCCAGTGGATGCTACTGAAGGTTAACCGAGGAAGGTGGGGGAGAGATGAAAAGGGGGAGACGGGAAGTGGTAGCTGAGAAATGGTAGTGGGGAAAGGAGAGGGAGGAGGAGGAGGGGGAAAGGAAAGAGGAAAAGAGAGGGGGAAGCTTTTGGCTCTGAATATGTTCTAAATTAAACAGCAAAAGTAGTTTGGACTGAGATGGGTGGAGCTGCTGTAGGGTTAAAGGAATTTTTTTGCCTTTTTGTTCTATTTCTTGTTTATGAAAGTTATGCTTTATTTAATACCCTTCTCATGATCTTATTTATTTAAAAAAAAACCTCTTTTCTGTCTAAGAATCAATATTGTGTATTGGTTTCAAGGCAGAAGAGTGGTAAGGGCTAGGTAATGAATAGGGGTTAAATGACTTGCCCAGGGTCACAGAGCTAGGAAGTATCTCTGGACAGATTTGAACCCAGGACCACCTATTTCTAAGCCTGGCTCTTAAGCCACTGAACCACCTTGTTGCCCATCTCCACCTTCATGATCTTATTTATTAAGAGTTATTGGGGGCGGCTGGGTAGCTCACTGGATTGAGAGTCAGGCCTAGAGACAGGAGGTCCTAGATTCAAATCTGGCCTCAGACACTTCCCAGCTGTGTGACCCTGGACAAGTCACTTGACCCCCATTGCCCACCCTTAACACTCTTCCACCTATGAGCCAATACACAGAAATTAAGGGTTTAGAAAAAAAGAGTTATTATGTGCCAGGCACTGTGCTAAATTCTGAATGTATAAATACAAAAGTAATAATTCCCTGCTCTCTGGGAGCTTAGGACCACAGTGGAGTGATATGGAGGAAGGAATGGATTTTTTTTCCAGAAAGTAACAGGAATGGTGAGTGGAGACACAGGGTAGTGGTTTGATATCCCCTTTCCAGAAGTTAAAAAGTGGAACAGATAGCTAGAAGATAGCCAGGTGGACAGTTGAATGGATTTCAAGCCATGACTTGATCTAAGGCTCTTTAGATCCTGTTTAATTGATATTATAGTAAGTTGTGTTCCCCTGTCAGTTGGGAAGCTCCACGAGGTCAGGGAAACTGTCTTTTTATCTTTGAATGATACCTCTCTAATTCCTCCAATGAAATGCTCTAATACCTCAGAGTATCATAAAGGTGACCTAGGATTCTTGAAGGATGGCACTATTCTGGGAAGAGGTTAAATGACTTGCGCCAGATCACACAGCTACTGTCTTAAGGATGGATTTGAACTCAGATCTTCCTGACTCCAGTCCTGAACTCTATCCATAGATTGCAGGCTAGCTGCTAACATGCCTGATAGTCAACTAAGCTGCAGAGATTTCAAGTAGGAATCTGAGGAAGGGCTTTGCCATTTGTTGCTATATATTGTTGATTCTGCTATTACAAGATCTTTCTCATCTGTTACTTCTCAGCACTTATACAGTTGAGGCACTCTTCCCTTATTCAGGCTATTGAAATAGCTTTCTAAGTGATGTTCTTGTTTCAAGCCTCTTCCCATTCCAAAATCTTCTTTTAACAAATGTTGATGTGAATTTCCTTAAAGCATAAGGCTGCCATGCCACTCTCCCATTCAATAAGCTGCAGTGGCTCCCTATTGCCTCTTAGATAAAAATCTGTTTAAAATTTAAAATCCTTCATTACCTGGCCCTGGATTATCTTTCTGAGTTTATTGTACATTATATCCCTTCCTGTACTCTGCATTCTAGCCAAACTGGCCTACTTGCTTCCTTACCCATGGCACATCTTCCATCCCTGTAGCCTTGTATAGGCTGTCCCCCATGCACTCTTTCCTCACTGCTGTCTCTTAAAATCCATCAAAACTCATGTCAAGCATCACTTCCCATATGAGGTCTTTCTTGAGCCTTCAGCTGCTAGGATGACAAGTATTTTATATATCTTGTATATATTTTATGCATGCTTATATGTGTACATATTGTTCCCCACCAAAAAAAAAAAAAAAAAAAAAGAATGGAATCTCCTTGGAGATTCCTCTGTTTTTGTTTTGGTGTCTCTATTCCTGAGCACGGTGTCTGCTTAATAAATATTTGTTGATTAACTAACCTCAGAACCAGTCTAGTTGAGGGTAAAGAGTCTAATCAGTAAAAAATTAGCTACCAAATGATTGTTTTTCAGCCAAATTATCTTATGAAGATTGTCTTATTAGGAGGTAGAGGAGTTTCCATCTATGTTCGTGAAGGCAGCACACACTTGGACGAAATCTGGGACCTTTAAAATATTGACCTCATTGCCCAATCCAGTGCCTTACATATGCCTCAAAGATATACGAGTATCCAATATGTCATATATTTCAAAGAAAGGTCATGGACCTATTTTGATCCTGAACAAATAATAGAGTAATAATAATAGCTAGCCTTTTAATAACACTTACTATGTGCCAGGCACTGTGTTAAGTGCTTATATTATCTTATTTGAGCCTCACAACAATCCTAGGTGGTAGGTGCTGTTATTATTTCCATTTTACAGATGAGGAAATTGAGGCAAACAGAGGTTAAGTGATCTGACCAAGGTCACACAAATAGAAAGTGTCTGGGGCTGGTTTTGAATTCCAGTTTTTATGACTCCAGATCTGACACCCCCTTAGGTGAGGCCACAATGGATGGCTGCCCTTAGGAGGACAAGACATTTAAATACTGTGAGACTTTGTTTTCTCATCTGTTAAAGAAAGTGTTTGGACTAGTCTCTGAGGTCCCTTCAAACACTAGATGTATTATCCTCTGCTACTTATTAATTGTGTGACCTTGTTAGATATAATACATAACAGGTATATATTTTATATATAATAAGATATAGTATGTGACACCAGACAACTCTCCAAGACTAAGCCGCAGAACAATTACCAGTATGCACTAGCAGAGGGAATTTCCTCAATGGGATTTCACTTTATCAAGATAATCATAAGTTCGGGGAAAAAAAGAGTTGTATGAGGCAACTTGCCCCATTTCATACAGCTAATAAGTATGTATATTGGTCGGGGAAGATTGAATTCCAAGTCTAACACTTTATCTACAATGCCATGCTTTGCAGACAAATACCAGTAGATGGGAGATATTTTAAAAAATTTATAAAAAATTAAGTGTCTACTATGAGGAGGAGGTAGAATGAGGGGGAGAGGTCTTTGTCTTAAAAAACTTGACAAGTTATTTGGGGAGGGGATACTAGGAATTAATTATGAATAATAGTTTGGAGTCAAATGATAAACATTAATACCTACTAGGTATCAAGTACTGTGCACAGATGTGAAAAAGAAAGTCATTGACCTCAAGGAACTTGCAATCTAATGGAAGAAAACACACACACACACACACACACACACACACACACAAGCTGAAAACTGGGGAGGGGGCATGATGGAAGAATTCATTCAGATGGGAAATGAAATGATGTCTGGCCTGGAAGCCTTCTTTAAATAGAAGCATTGGGAAAAGTTCCTGGCTCTGCCCCAGTCCTCCAATCAGAGAGGTAGAAGATGCTGAGGGGATTGATGAGGTATTAAGTACTAAGGATGATGTTATCTCAAGGGTTGATGAATTTCCTGATGATGAGGTTCCTGGGGGCATGATGGAGTTTAAAAGAGTGCAACCAGATGGGAAATGAGTCACTTATGAATACCAGATGAATAACCTATATAGCATTTCCCCTAGATCCCACATCTTAGTAAGAGACAAGGCATAAAATCATCGGATTTAGAGCTGGACAGGACCTCAGAGTTAACTAGTTAATCACCTTCATTTTTAGATCAGGAAACTGAGGTACAAAGGAGTGAAGGGACTTAGTCTCTAAGTTGCAGAGTCAAAATTCAAAACAGCCCTTTGACTTTCCGTTCAACACTCTTTCCACTATGGCCTAGACTTACAAATTTGCCTAGCTTGTTCAGAGAAAAATTTTTGAGGGGCCTCTTTTTTTTAAAAAGAGGCATTGCTAATTCTATTTTAATAAACTCTGCTTCTTCAGCCCACTTCCCTCCCCACCCCCACCCCTACCAACAAACTGGCCTTTGCTCCTAGTGACTTTTCTGGAGCATAAGCAGCTCTGTCCCAGGCTTAAAAGGAAATCAATGGCATAATACAATTAAATGAGCATTGATTAATCTCATTGGGACTAGTGGCCAAGCAGACTGCCTGGTGTGCTGTGTTCACTGGGAGGGTGGAGGGAGGGAAAGACAGAAACCCCAGAACAGCTGGTGTGTTCTGAGACAAATGGGAATTATCAGGCCTGTTTGTCAGGTTAGCAATGGGCTGATTTCCCTGGTTATGAATTGGGGGTAGGGGGATGGGGCAGGTAGCACAGAGAGTGAGGCAAGAAGGGAAAGGGCAACTTTTTTCAGGCTACTCATTTTTCCTATGTGTTGTAGGCAATTTAATTAAACACACTGGATGGAAAACTAATGACTCCTAAATCCCCAGAACTAATCAAAAGAAGCTAAGGATGTAGACATCATATAATAGTGAAAATAGACTATTTCCCAGGATAACAAACCTCTAAGTTACCCTCCCCAGGGCCTTGGGCTCTCTTTCTCTATCCCTATCCACCTCCCAAGCTCTTAATCATTCATTTATTTATTGGATAAACATTTATTAAATACTTATTTTATTTATGTGGAATATCGAGGGAGACAGGCTTAGGCTCCTTCAAAATAGAGAATCAAAACAGAAACAACAAAAAAAGTAATCCTGGATGAGTGACTGAGCAAGTCACCTAATCACTCTGGGCTTCATTCGCCTTAACTTTAAAATGAATCAGGTAGACTCTCCAAGGTCCCTTCCAGATCCACAGCCCTGTTATTCTTCATCTTATCCACTTAAAGGAAACCTGAGAGGACTTGCCATTTGTAATTTTTCTCCTGTCCACAATTCTGACAACATTTTTTTTGATCTGCTTTAAGTTTCTTATGACTGAAGAACAGAGTGGTTTATAAAGCTTTTTCCCTTCTATTCCTTTCAGTTCTTGCCAGTTCTCTCATTTATTCCCTATCTAGGTCTTTCCAACTCAGTGCTGAGGCTGCTGTATGTAATTTTCAAATTGGTAAATGACAATGAACCAGTAGTCTACAAAGGGTCCTTGGGCCTTAGTACTGGCCTATATCAATTCTTATACTCTGGATGGTCATCTGGAGAGGGGGGGAGAGAGAGAGAGAGAGAGAGAGAGAGAGAGAGAGAGAGAGAGAGAGAGAGAGAGAGAGAGAGAGAGAGAATGTGTGTGTGTATGCACACAGTGTGACTATAAAAAGGCTAGAAGAAGGAGGTCAAGTGAAAGGGAATTGGAAAAGTCAGTTAGTGACTCCTCTCTCCCTCTGAACAAAAAGGAAAACTGACAATAGAATTGAAGACTTGAAAATATCAATTTTCCAAATGGCAGCACTATGTCCTCTCTCCCCCAACCCCTTTAGTACCAGATTATGGAGATTTTTGCCAATGGGTGGCTGTTTTTCTTGTTTTCTTTTTTTCTTCCAGTTCTAACGTTTTATCTAATTTTTCACTAAATGGATTTTTACCTTTGAAAATGGCAAATTGCAGATTGGGAGGTGGTGTGGCAATGTGTATTTCTATTAAGATCACTATGATATTTTAGCAGTCACTAACAGGGTTATGGAGACTATTTTTTTCTCTTAGGGGCACACACACTCTACTTTCTCTCTCTCTCTCTCTCTCCCTCCCTCCTGTACCTATCTATCTATCTCTGTTTTCCTCTCTATATGACTACTCCCCAACTCTCTCCTCACATACACGCCCCTTCCATCGAAGTCCCGCAGGTTCAGGTCATTGATTTTCAGACTAATGCTAGGAGAGACAATCCAATATGCAATTGAATTAGCAGCTATGTGGGTCCATCCCCATCTTCAGAAGAAATCACTAGCAGGTGCTTGGTCATTCTCCCCATTCAGTTCTGCTTCGGTCTGGGCTCCTTATTTTCAGGATCCTGGATGAAGAAGCCCTGTGTTGTGCGATAGTTGCCGGGTCTATTCAGACATTTCTTCGTGGACCCTGGCTCCCGAAGGAGTCTGTGGAGCAGGACCAAGGACAGAGCCAGATGGCCTAAGCATGTGACTTCTCCAGTGTCAGGCTGGTATTGATCAATACTCCTGGGGGAACAGGGACTATAAACTAGTCTGACTACACCTTATATTCTTCGGGAACTGGGGAGGGGGGGGGGAATAAGAAAGAGGTCAAATGGACGGAGGGAGAAAAGGCAAAGAAATAGCTTACCCTTTCTCCCCTTAAAAAAATCAAGACAGGCTCCCCCTCCAGTTCTCCTAAACTGCCGACTCAGTAATCTGGTGATTGATGAATTCCGATTCCCAGTCCAGGCACGCTGGGATCTTTGGCGAAGTCGCTTTACTCCTCAGTTTTGTCTTTAGGAAGAAGTTGATAGGGCGCTGAGCAAGTAGAGTGGTAACCATGGTGACTAGAAAGAATCAACCTTGAGTCTGTAGGAGCTCCAGAATGGTACTGCCTTGGCTCCCTTTTGTAGAGGGAGCAGACTACTGACACTTCCTTTTCTCTTATGAGAAAGTATATACATATTTCCTGGAGAGTGTAACGAGGAACTAATTTTTGTTTGAAACAAATAAACAAAAAAGTCCAGAATCTTATGGTTGTACTTTTGATTGTCTTTTTTTTTTTTCCTTCACTCTCCTGCTGAGCCATTTTCTGTGAGTCCAGATGTTTGGTTCCTTTAGAATTGTGGCTATCGGCTATATAGAAGCTGTGATGGATTTCTTAAGAATACTCAGATGTTGAGTTTTGGAATGTTTGATGTCTATAATAATTATTGTGATTTGTAATAAAGAGTCTGATGAAAGGGGAAAAATGTATGTGTGTGTATCCCTCTATATGTAGATATATACATATGTATGTCAGAGACAGACAGACATAAAAGGTGGCTGCTGTGGAAGAGAGTGCACTCTTTCTGAAAGAGAAGTTTATTTGCAGCATTGTTCCACCTCTAGAATTTCTTCAATTGCTCAGAGTAGCTGGAAGAATTAAATTGGACTGAAATAAATGACAAAAGGCAGGAGTGAGATCCTTTGGAGCAGAAATTATTCTCTGGCAAAATCCTTTATTAAAGGAAAATCAGAGGGTTAGAAAACTGCATCTCTCCTGGATACCACTCCCCTAATCTTTACATTCCTACCCAATTCCTTCAGTGTGATCCTTATCTTCTCCTGGGAGACTCCCTGATTAATTCTGCCCTAACTCTAATCCTGTACTGATTTGTCTTCTCAGCACTTTGGAAATGTTGCATCTGTTCTCATACTACCTTAAAGTTTATTCTTGGTTTCTTTCTCTGTTTCTTTCTGCCTGTTTGTGTCTTTCCTACCATTGCCTCTTTTATCCTTAAGTTCTCTAAGGACAAAGATCCTATCTCTTTACTCCACAGAGCCATAAAGAAGCCCTGGGTGCAGTGGGGTAGGCTCATAAAGTTATCAGATTTATTCCCTGCCAAATGGAATGGTCTTATTTCCTATGCTTGTCTAGCACTAGCCCCTTCCTTCTTCCTTTGGTGTATGTCTAGCATGACTGTCAAAGGGAAAGATTACAGCAATCTGAGTAAGTCTTTAAAGATTTGTCAACCAGTTGGTCAATTAACCAGCTAAAAAGCATCAAGGAAGCACCAACTATATACTAGGCACTGTGCTCAGCACTGGGGAGGCAATGGAAAAATAAAAAAGTTTCTTCTAAGGAGTTGACATTCTACCTTTGTAGCAAGTACATATAAAGGTATATATACAGAATAAATATAAGGTTGTTATGTGGGAGAATGTGTTAGAAACTGGAAGGATCAGGACAGGCTTTAAGCAATCAAGAGGTATTGGTTCCAAGGCAGAAGAGTGGTAAGAGCTAGGCTTTGGGGGTTAAGTGACTTGCCCAGGGTCACACAACTAGGAAATATATGAAGTCAGATTTGAACCCTTGACCTCCCATCTCTAGCTTGGTTCTCTATCCACTGAGCCACTTAGCTACCCTGTAAGCTCAGTCTTGTAGAAGACTAAGGATTCTAAGAAGCAGAGAAGAGGAGGGGGTGCATTCCAGGGATGGGAACAACTGATGCCTTTGCATGAGACAGGAGATGGAATGTCATGTGGGAGGAATAGTAAGAAGACCAGTTAGGCTAGTCCCAAGAGTTTAGAAAGTGAAATAAATCTATAATATGCCTGGAAAGAGAAACTGGGGAAAGGTTGGGAAGGGCCTTAAATACCAAAATGAAGAGTTTCTGTTTTATCCTTGGGGCAATAGGATCCAAGGGAATTTATTGATTAGGGGAGTAACATAATCAGATCTATGCTTAAGGTATATCACTTTGGCAGCTGTGTAGAGGGTTAATTAGAATGGAGAGACAGGTGAATAAGGATACAGTGCCCTAGTTCAGTGGTTTCAAATTCAGATAGAAAGAGAGGCTACTAATCCATACAATAAGGATCCCTGTGGGTCACCTATCGATTTAGTTTTTTAAAGTAATATTATTTATTTTTTTATCATATTTCCATGTATGTTAAATATTTCCCAATCATATTTCTAATTTTTAAAGTTTAATTTTTATTACATTTTGAGTTCCAAGTTGTCCACTTCCCTTCTTCCCATTTCTCATTAGAGATCAACAAATGTTTATATATATAAAATATATATGTACATATATTTAAATCATATGTTATGTACTTCCCATATATCAGTTCTTCTTGAGATGAATAGCATTTTCTTTCATAAGTCCTTCATAGTTGATTTGAATGATCAACTTATCTAGAATAGATTCATCATTGACAATTAACATTACTGTTACTGTGTATATATACCACATTCTCTTGGCTTCACTCTGCATTATTTCATACAAGTCATATAGGTTCTTTTCCTTTTTTCCTGATCAACTTGGGAAATATACCTAATAGTGGTACTGCTGGGTCAAAGGATATATGCAGTGTTATAACTCTTTGGGCACAATTCCAAATTGCTCTCCAACCCAATTACATTAAAACCAAACCAAACCAAAACCTTACCTTCCATCTTAGACTCAATACTATGTATTGGTTCCAAAAGAGAAGAGCAGTAAGGGCTAATGGGAGCTAAATGACTTGCCCAGGGTCACATAGTTAGGAAGTGTCCTGAGGCCAACTTTGAACTCAGGATCCCCTGTCTCTAGGACTGGCTCCCAATTTACTGAACCATCTAACCAAACCTCCTTTCCCCCAATTATATTTTAATCTAATTAGAATTGCACTTCGAATGTGACTTGCAGGTTTCATGTTTGGCATATCTGTCCTAGATCATGGAAAAACCTTCCCTCAGAACTGTACTCTTTTCTCCAGTGCCCAAGCTTTCATTAGCTCTGGAGAGAGGAGGAGGGAAAGAGGAAAGGAAGGGCATCCAATAGGTGACATTTGCTAAAGAGATGGATTTGACAAAGATTGCAATTTGTTGATTAAAAATCTAATCCTTATCTTAAAGTCAGAGAACTTTGGAGAAATGTCATTTGTTGGAGAATGGGGGAGTGTTTGATCTAGGTGCAGAGGGGAGCAAATCAGGGAGCTTCTTTGGAGGGGCAACCTAGTTTGGGGGAATGAGATTGATGTGGGCTGAAATGTCCCACAAGCCCTGTCAAGTAGCTGGAAACAATCAAAAGAACAGGACTACCCTTCACATAAGACATCTGAGTTGCTTAGGTTTATGATTATGAGAAAACTCCTCATATCAATCTTTAGACATAATCTAGGTCCTTGGTTGGGATCTCTGGATGGCAAGTACAGGTAGTTCAGTTTCCCAGTCATACAGAATCTAGTTCAAATCATGCTCAGTTTCCATACATTGCCTTTCTTAGAGTCTTCAAAGAGAAGAGCAAAACTTGACTTAAAGTTGTCCCAGGGTATTTAATATATCATTAGCATCCCATTTACATTGTGGTTTGCTCCCCTCCCCAATGAGCAAACAGAGTGAACCATGAGTAAAGCCCTGAAGACCAAAGTAGACCATGGGTAAAATGACATCAGTTCTTTGGAGACTTAGGGCAACAACTGCTCAAACGAAAGACCCTTTCTATAGTAGCTAATCAAGATTAAAAGCCTTCCTGAGAACCCCTACACACTCTTTATTCTCTCTCATTTTCTACCTTTATTTACCTCATCTCCTTAACTCCTTACCTTGCCTTACCTTAATAAACTACTTAGTATTTTAGTTACTATATTCTCTTATAATAAAACTTGTTTCCTTGTAGTGGAGTCAATTTGAGTCATCAGTCAATTCTTTGGATGAGACCCAATAATAGCATTAACCCCATCAAGATCACAAAAATTACTTGGAACTATAGGTGAGTGGTTGGGGTCAGGGACAATACTCTTCCTTGGAGAATCAAGGGGTGATGAGGATCTGGGGGTGTCATTCAAAGTTATAGGGATCAGGGATTGATGAACTCCAAACAAATGAAAAAAAAAGAAACTCTTCCCTCTTCTTCCCCCTTCTCTTTTTGTCAGCCATGATTCCTTCTTTTTTTTTTTTTTTAATCCTTGCCTTCCATTTTAGAATCAATACTGTATATTGGTTCCAAGGCAGAAGATCAGTAAGGGCCAGGTAATGGAAGTTAAATGTCTTGTCCAGGGTCACACAGCTAGGAAGTATCTGAGGCCACATTTGAACCCAGCTACCTTGCTGCCCCAGCAGATGGGTCTTGACAAGGATTTAGTGGGATATAGAATGGGAGTCAGGACTTGGTACCTTCTTTCCAATTCCCTTTACATATCTTTGATACTGATGCTGGTATGTGTATAGGAAAGAGAGACAGAGAGACAGAGACAGAAGCAGAGACACACACACATAGAAATATATTCTTCTTTCTCTTCTCTGAGACGCTACACTACTTAGCAAATGATTACACATTGCCTCCCCATAAATAGGGTGAAGGCAGTATTAGGAACACCCAAGGTGATGAATAACACTTTTTTTTTTACCTTCAATCTTATAATGGATTTTAATATTGGTTCCAAGGTAGAATTGCTGTAAAGGTTAGGCAATGGAGGTTAAGTGACTTGCTCAGAGTCACATAGCTAGAAAGTGTGTGAAACCAGATTTGAACCCCTTCTCTAGGCCTGACTCTCTAACCACTGAGCTGCCCCTATCCTCAATAATTCTTAAGAGTGTAAAGGGGTCCTGGAACTAGAGGGAGGGAAAGAATTCAGGTCTCAAAAAAAACCCAACAACAACCTGAACCTGGAAAGACTTCTATGAACTGATGCATAATGAACTTAATAGAATCAGAAGAACATTGTATACAAATAATATTATAATGACATTCCACTGTGAAAGACTTAGCTACTCTGATCAAGACATTGATCCAAAACAATTCTGAAGGACTTATGAAAAATGCTAGCCACTTCCAGAGAGAGAACTAATGAACTATGAATACAGATGGAAGTAAATTTTTTTCTTTTGCTTCATTTTTCTTGCTTTTTTAAAATAAATTGGCTAACATGGAAATGTTTTGCATGATTTCAAATGTATGACAGATATCATATTTCTCGCCTTCTCAGTAAGTATAACTGAGTGGGAGAGGAACTAGAGGGAGCAGATTCAGAACTCAAAATTTTAAAAAATGTTAAAAATAAGTTAGTAATAAATTAATTTTTTTAAAAGAGTTCAACTATTAAAAAAAACTCTTACCTTCCATCTTAGAATCAATACTCTGTATTGGTTCCAAAGCAGAAGAACAGTAAAGGCTAGGCAATGGGGGTTAAGTGTCTTGCTCAGGATCACATAGCTAGGAAGTATCTGAGGTCAGATTTGAACCTAGGACCTCCCATCTCTAAGGACTGGCTCTCAATCCACTGAGCCACCCAGCTACCCTCTAAGAGTTCTATTATTTTTCTATTTATGCAAGTTCACAATTTAGCCTTCATCCTTGATTTTTCACTTTTACTCACTGCCCCCCTCCCCCCAATCAAGTGTCAGTTACTCATTATACCACAGCACTATTATTGGCTGCCTTTTTTAAACCAGTAGTTTTCATTTTTTTTTTTTTGGTTCTGAGTTCAGGATCTTATCTCTCACTAGGATCAAAAAGATAAAAAATGTTTACTTTATAAACCTGAAACACACTTCTCCAAATCATTGTCTTTGTTGTTTTTTCATGTTTAACCCCCATTTGGAGTTTACTTGGCAAAGATATTAGAGTGGTTACTTAACTCTAATTGCCTAGCCTTTACCACTCTTTTTTATCTGGGAACCAATACAAGGTATTGACTCTAAGATGGAAGGTAAGGGTTAAAAGAGAGACAGATTCAGAGACAGAGAGACAGAGGTAGACTACAACCCAAAGACTTCCGAAGTCTGAGTCCAGCACCCTGATATACTAGACAACTGCTGAACACCAGGTGCTGACAATATGTTTGCTGTGATTTTTCTCTTCCAAATTCTCTGGAAATAACCTTTAATTTGGTAAGAAAGCGAATCAAATCAAATAATTGGGTTTGTTCTTTCATCTCTGAAACTCATCTCTTTCTAGCACTGAGTTAGATAAATCACCTTTATTTCAATAAGTTTAATTCAATCACTGCCTGTCAGAGGGAAAGGAGAAAAATTCTCCTCTTTTGCCTCTAAAGGATTTCCTTACTTCATGCCTTCATTTCTTTTGAGGCTTCAGTAGCCCAGCCTGGATGGAGAGACCAGGAGATCCCTGCTCCCTCCACTGCTTTCCCAGAGGAGACTTCCTGATTGACCACAACAATTACTGCAGTCTAATGAATCCGATGGTCAAAGCTTATTTTTCAATCAAAACTCACTTTATTCCAGCAAATAGGAAAGGGAGGAAGAGAGAAAAAGAAAGAATTCGTCAAACACATTAAAGTGGCCATATTTTCCCTGCTGAAAACCAAACTGCTTGATGGTGGAAAGGGCCATTTCCAATGAGATATGGGTAGTTCAAGTCTTCTCCTTCAGGATGATACTCACTTAAGAGGAGAAAAAATGGGCCCAATTTTAGGTCCTGACTCTGGGAAGCCTTTGTAGAGAAGCCAAGGGCACATGAGTGTGTGCATTTTTGGTTCAGATTCATAAACTCTTAGGGATCAGATAGTCCAACCTCTGTATTTGATAGGTGAGAGAATTGAGACTCACAGATTTGAAATTATTTAGCAAAATGTCAGAGCCTGAACTTGAACCCAGGTTTCAATTTTGAGAGTAGTATTCCTTTTTCTATACTGTGGCAGAGGTTTAATATATGTATACATGGCTTTCTCTTAGAATCATAGGATTTAGAGATGGAAAGGACCTGAGAGATCACTGAGTCCCATATGTGCACCTTGCAGATGAAAAGACTGAGGCTCAGAGAGAGAGATTTATGACTTGCCTGATCACATAGTTGGTATTTGGGGAAGCTGTGATTTACACCCAAATCCTCGAGACTCAATACTGCACATAGTATGGGTTTAGACTTCCAGGATGACCAAGAAGTATGACCCTTCGGTTGGGGGATGGTGAGATTCTTTAGGGCAGCACTTTAGGGCATATAGAGATGAGAGTTTGCCATCTCTTTCAAGGGTAACAGAAGTCAATCCAACTATCCATATTCTGGGTACAATGTTGTTGCCTCTATCACTTCCAGGTTACTTTTTAAAGTGTCTTTTGTAGACTGCCTGCCCTTTGATCCAGCCATACCACTGCTGGGTTCATACCCCAAGAGATAATAAGGAAAAAGACTTGTACAAAAATATTTATAGCTGTGCTCTTTGTGGTGGCATTGGAAAAACAAGGGCTGCCCTTCGATTGGGGAATGACTGAACAAATTGTGATATCTGTTGGTGACGGAATACTATTGCACTAAAAGAAATAATGAACTGGAGGAATTCCATGTGAACTAGAACAACTCCAGGAATTGATGCAGAGTGAAAGGTGCAGAACAAGAACGTTATACACACAGAGAGAGACACTGTGGCACAATCAAATGTAATGGACTTCTATACTAGCAGCAATGCAATGATCCAGGACAATTCTGAGGGACTTATGAGAAAGAAAACTATTCACTTTCAGAGGAAGAACTGTGGGAGCAGAAACACAGAAGAAAAACACTTGCTTGATCACATGGGTTGATGGGGATATGATTGGGGATGTAGACTCTAAACCAGGGGTTGGCAACGTATGGCTCTTGAGCCATATCTGGCTCTTTTGAGGGCCAGATATGGCTCTTTCTGCAGGAGCCATAAAGTCAATTTTTTTTTCAGGCGCTGTTACAGGAGCTCAAACTGTGAGCACTGTACGGCTCTCACAAAATTACATTTTAAAAGATGTGGTGTTTATGGCTCCCATGGCCAAAAAGGTTGCCGACCCCTGCTCTAAATGATCACCCTAATGCAAATATTAATAATATGGAAATAGGTCTTGAGCAATGATACATGTAAAACCCAGTGGAATTGCACATTGGCTACGGGAGGAGGGTTGGGAGGAGGGGAGAGAAAGAACATGAATCATGTAACCATGGAAAAATATTCTAAATTAATTAATTAAATAAAAAATTTAAGACCAAAAAAAGTGTCTTTTGTTTGTTATATTACAATCATTTCCCTATATATTCTCTCATCCCCAATCCCATGGAACCCTCTCATAACAAAGAAAAGTAGTTAAGCAAAACCAGCAAGCATATCATCTTCATGTCATAGTATATTCAACATTCCAACTTTTAGAAGTCCTACTTTCCTATTAAGAGAAAAGAAGTGGGCTTCACCAACAGACTAAGATGGGTTATTACCATTCATTTGAGGTTGGCTAAAGGATCACTTGTTAAAGTTCTTCAAAGGAAAAACTTTGGATCAAGAATCTCAATTGTCATTTAAATTTGAAGCATCATAGAGAAGACAGCAAGCCAGAAGTTAGATGACTTGGATTCTAGTCCTGGATCAAACAGTAACTTTGTGAATTTGGCTAAATCCCTTCTTCTGCCTGGGTCTCAGTTTCTTCATCTGAAAAATGAGAGTTTGTATTAGATGACCTATGGAGTTCCTCCCAGCTCAAGGGCCTACACATTTTTCAACCTTGAAGACATGTAGGAAAGAATGAACATCAGCTCTGGAGTTAAAGTTCTGGATTTTAGTCCATCCTCTAATGCTTAATACTAGTGTGACCTTAGGAAAGTCAGTTAGGCTTCCTGAGTCTCATGTTCTTCATTTTAAAAATAAAGGGCTTTAGATCAAATGACCTATGAGTCCACTTGTAACTCTAAAGTTATGACCATTGGTCTCTGGTTGACTGACCCTCAGCTAAGAGAGGATAACAAGCTATCAGGCAACCATTGAATTATAGAGACAGGAAAATGATGCAAGATAGCTTCAGAAGACCAGATAAATGATAATGAAAAGGGTCCTGGATTAAGATTCATGGAGAGAAGACTAAGTAGACTCGAAGGCTAAAAGTCACTTGGGAGTTCCTTTTCTGATAAAATAATTCTTTGATGTGCCCTTTGATGCAGATTTTCCACTGCTAGGCCTATATCCAAAATAAATCAAAGGAAGAGGAAGAGGTCTTATATATACAAAAATATTTGTAGCAGCTCTTTCTGTGGTGGCAAAAAAACCCTAGAAACTAAAGGGATGTCCATCAATTGGAGATGGTTGAATAAGCTGTGGTAGATGTATATTAATGTGCTGTAAGAAATGAGGAAATACATAATTTCAAAGAAATGGAAAAACATTAATTAATGCAAAGTGAACAGAATCAGAAGAGTAATTTATACTGTAACATCAATATTATAAAAATAAACAATTTTGAAGACTTTCATAAACTGATGGAGGATGAAATGAGCAGGATCAGGAGAATAATTCATGCAATCACATTTTAAAAACCAACAACTTTCAAAGCTATAAGACACTGACCAATATGATGATCATTCATTATTACAGAGAACAGTTTCAAAGCATTCTAACCTTGACAGAGAAGATGGATTTAAGTATGGGATGAGACATATGGTTTGTAAGTAGCTATTAAAGGAATTTGTTTTGTTTGACTATGTACATTTATTTCAATGAATTTATTTTTCTTTTCTTCTTAATGGGTTGGGGGTAGGAGAGAGAAAAAAATAGATTTCTGTTCATTACAAAAAAATAGAGAGGGGAGAGGGTGCTATAGTTGAGGAATGTTTTAAGCACTTTCATCTAAGGTCACTATTATGAGTTTTGCTTAATTGTTTTATGTTGTTATAACAGACCTCTCTGAGTAGGGAACAATCTGTATATGTTTGTAGTATGAGAATAAAACACATCAATAAAACTTTTTTTCTATAAAACTTAAAAAAATGATCTAAGGGAGAGCTAAGTGGTTCAGTAGATTGAGATCCAGGACTGGAGATCAGAGGTCCTTCATTCAAATCTATCCTCAGACACTTCTTAGCTGTGTGACCCTGGGCAAGTCACTTGACCCCCATTGCCTAGCCCTAACCACTCTTCTGCCTTGGAACCAATACACAGTATTGATTCTAAGTTAGAAGGTAAGAATTTAAAAAAATGAACTGGACTAGCTCTAATACTGGCCAATCGCCAGAGAGGTACAGGAGTATGGGGGATGATGAGTAAGAAGAAGAAATGAAAGGGGGATGGAATGAAACAAACATTTTTAACAGGGTAGTTTGGTAGAAGGGAGAGGTTTTTGGTGGGAGAAGAGATAATGAGCTTTGTTTTGGACATGTTGAGTTCAATATGTTTGTGGAACATCCAGTTTAGAATGTTCAATAGGAAGTTGGTGATGTATGACTGGAGCTTAGGGGAGACTGTGGCTGGATATATGGTTTTGTGAGTCATCTGTACTGAGAAAATAATTCAACCCATGGGAGCTGATGAGGTCATTGACTGAGAGAGTGTAGAGAGAGAGAGAAGCTGGCCCAGAACAGAGCCTCAGAGGCATACCTATGATTGGGGGCATGATAAAGAAAATGATTCAACAAAGGAGATGGAAGGGAAGGCACAAAAACCCTGAGATTAGAGAGTATTCTGGAGGAGAGGATAGTCAAGAGTGTTAAATGCAGCAGAGAGGTCAAGAAGAATGAGGATAGAAAAAACATCATAATTTTTGGCCATTAAAATAGTTGAGATATATTAACAAATCAACATAAATATAGGGGAATAAGAGCCATTCCCAAATAGACAAACTGACAAAGGATATGAAAAATTTCCCCCAAAATTTCATATTGTCAATTATCATACAAAAACTTTCTTATAAGCACCAACAAAAGAAATGTAAATTAAAATAATTTTGAGGTTCTAGTTATACCCAGCAAAGAGGACAAAATGACAAAAGGCAGAAATGGTCAATGGTGGTAATATTATGGGAAGGCAGGAATACTAATACACTATTATTGGTGGAGTTGTGAATTGGTTCAATCATTCTGGAAAACAATTGGGAACTAGATGAGAAAGGTCATTAAATTGTTGACTCCTCGACCCAGAAATGTTATTCTTGGACATATGCCTCTAGGAAATCAATGACAAAAAAGATTCAGTATATTCTGAAATAGTCATAGCAACACTTTTGTAGTAACAAAAAGCTAGAAACAAAGTGGATATTTATCAGTTTAGGAATGACTGAAAAAATTTTAATACACAAATATCATGTATTGTATCTTAAAAAATGACAAATGTGAGGAACTCCTACATAAGATCTATGCATAGGGCTGTCTGTATAAGGGTAAAAGGCATGGCTTAGCTTACTTGGATGGATGGGATCTGGGATCCAGGATTTGGTTCACTTTTGTGGAGAGTAGGAGGAAAGTTGTGCTTGCATTACCAGAAACCTAGGATGGAGAGGCATCGTAGAATCAAGGCTCGGAAATCTCTATCTCCAAAAGGGATATTGTACCAAAATTTTACCTATCCACCAAACCTTAAATATTTGTAGTATGAAAGTACAATTCTAAAGGGTTTAGGATGAAAGCTGCTTCCTTAATCCTTCTCAAGGGGGAGGGTAGCCCATAGCTTATATTCACCTGCTTAGCCCCTTCCTACCAAATACTGGTTACACAAAAGATGATTTGAATAGCTAATAAACTTTGTTATTAAAGGAAGCAGCAAACAGAAATCAGAGAAGTTGTGTAAGTAGAACATACCAAAGAATCCATAAGAGTGAGCTCTTCAGTTTAGAGTGAGATAAGATCTCAGTTCAAATCAGGAGGGAGAGAAAGATTTCACCTAGAAAACAGTCCACTCTCAGTATTCTCTACAGGTGCAGGCATTAAAAGTCAAGGGACACAATGAGGGCTAACTTCTAGTACAGTGCCTCTGGGTTCAGGGCTAGTCTGTTATTCAGAATTCTTTGCTTTGTCTCTCAACTCATCTCTCTCCAGATCCTCTCTAGATATGTATATCTAATCAACTGATATAGTTCCCTTCTCTACTCATGAAGGATCCTGGCTCAGTGTCCTATTAGCCTTGCAGTACAAATTGACAGGGCTATCTCTTAAAAAAACCTCCCCAGGTTTGGGCAGAAGCATTATACAGAGTTAGTTATGCAAAGAGGTCTGGGAAGACATTTATGAAGAGATGTAGAACCATGAAGCAGAATATCTGATGACTACAATAATATGAATGAAAAGAACACTAACATTAATGCTGTTATTCTAATAACTTATCATGACTCCACAGAAGAGTTAAGGTAATCTATTGTTTCATATTCTGTGGAATACAGATAGTTAGTTGATTGTATATAGCTGTAAACAGTCATAGACCTGTTTTTCTTTGTTACAATTGTAGAGGCTGAGGGTGATGAGTGTGTGGTATGGAGTATCCTTGGGAACCTTCACTCCTCTCTCTTCTATGGGTTTATGTCATTATTTCTGTCTAGCTTCAAAAGCTGTCCAGTAAGTATGCTCTGGAAGATTGTCAAAAACCCTCCAAATGGTAGAAACTTTTGCTAATTGGCTTGACTCTCACCCTGGAGTGAAGGAGGGAAATCTCTCCTTTGGGCTAGCTTTCCCTCTCTTAATCTCAAATCCTGAATTTGTGGGATTATAAAGAATTATAGTTAATGGCCATGTCATTTATTAGCAGTTATTAAGTAGCACAGAAATGCAGACAAACATTTAAACAATGGTTGGGATGAAAATAAAGAAGGCTGGAATGGATCTTGCAGCCAGGGCTGCCTCTGACTTTTCTCCTTCCTCTCTCCTCCTGCCAGCTGGTCTGAGGGACTTTTAAAGAAAAGGATGTAAATAAAGCCCAGGTGGAAATTTCCCAGTGCTGTGGTCTGAGAAAACGGAAAAGAATTTTGAATGGATTTCTTTCACAAACTGCTACAGTGGCTGATCCAGTCTGACTTTAGCTTCTGTACATACACTTCTGTGTACAGGATCTCTCTCTTTTTGCTTTCCAGTCCTCATACTCAACCTTTTATGTCCCATTCTTGATATTCTGCCTCCCAATGGTGCCCAAAGACTTGGGTGGAAGTCCCTGACTCAGACCACTAAAAAAATCCCAACAAATTGAATTTGCCTGAATACCCATGAACTATTTAGCCCAAGGATTCTCTAACTTCTCAGGAAGGCCCTCCTCCAAAGTCTCAGTGATCTTGGATCTGGGCCATTGTAGTTACTCAAGGAATAGCCTATGGAAGTAGTGGATGATATACAATATATCTGGAAATATCTATGATGTGAAATTAAATGGCATCAATCAAACATATTATTTACATTATAAGTAAAACATTATTTAAAAAAAACCAGCCTCAGATAGGAGAAGAAAAGAGTCAGATTCTGGAAACTTTATCAAAGCCCTAACTCTAATTGAGATTTTCCTCTTATTCATTGTTTGCTCTGACTGTACTTCAAGAGGGTGTCCTTAGATAATATATTTAAAATTAAAAATCCATAAAGGGCCCAGAAGGGTCATGGTAGTTGGGAATGTCATGCATTGTGCCCTAAGAAATAATAAATATGAGAAATTCCTATCTAAGATCTATATCTGGGGCTGTCTGCATAAGTGGGAAAGACATGGATTAGCTTACTTGGATAGATGGGATCTGGCTCACATTTGTGTGGGGTAGGAGGAAGTTCAGTTCCAGAAAGGTAATTCAGCAAACCAGAAAGAGCATTGCATTTGGAGATAGAGGAACCAATGTTAGAATTATGGTCCTGGTATTTATTTACTACCTTTGTACCCTTGGACAAATCACTTAATCTCTCTGGGCTTCCTCATCTGTAAAAAGAGGTGTGTGACACATGATTGCCAAGATTTGCTCTAAATTTATATTACTATGAACTTAGTGAAGACCACCCAAAAGTTCAAGGGCTCAGGAACTGGTGTTGGTCCCATATGTCTAGACAGGTTTGTAATAATAATAATGATAATAATAATAAAAAATGGTATATTAGTATAAAGCAAAATTAGTCTAAAGCTAAAAGAATGAAAATGATAAAAAGAAATAATGTGCTGAAACAACTCCATCCTGATCTATTTAAACAAGTTATTAATGATGAAAAATGAGATGTAGATGGAAGCAAGAACATAGATGACCACCATTTCATATACAAGTTTAGTCAACATAAATCAATTGCCTTAACAAGGCAAATGAGCCTAAAATATGCATTAATCAGCAAATATTTCACCTACTTGGCAAGCACAACAATACGACAATCAAGGGCAACAGTAATTTAGAATGTAAATTTGTTTATAAAATCTGATGTCATGGGGCAGCTGGGTAGCTCATTGGATTGAGAGCTGTTATGATGATAATAACAGATAATTTGGAGAAGCAGATAATGTGTCAGGGCCAATATTAGAGCTTCAAGTCAAGAGCCACAGATTGACAGGCTTCAGTGAGGAAAGGAGGGGGCTAAACACTCCTGGCTCTCAAACCCCTCCTCCCTAAACAGTTGCTGGTTTCAGTTGGAAATGAAGGCAGGAATGAGAGTCTTCTGGTAAGTTTCTGTTATGGCTGAAACCCCAATGATGTTCCTTTTCTTTAATTTATATTCCTCACAGGTCAGTTAGATGAGTATATAGAAGCTAGCTATCTAACTATTGAGGACAGAGAAGATCTTAAACTGGCAGCAGACAGGATTCAAACTAGATGTCCAGACTGAGTTGTGAGTATCCCCCCAAATAATTACCAGGCACAGATTTGAAGATAAAGGTTATATTAAGAAATAACAAGGAAAACTAGAGAGGTTAATGAAGGTATTTGAATAAGGAAAGGTGATCCTGAACTATTAAAATGGAAGCTGCCCTTCCCCCCCTCATCGGAGGGGTGAAGGCACCTAACTGAACTTGTTAGATAATTTATATATCTAATCACTAAATCACTAGGTAATTATATATTGATATTAATGAAGAATAATATTAACAAACAGGCTAACCCTGTGAGTAGAAACCACTGGCTTATGCTACAATGGCCACCTCAGGTGAACCCCCAAGTCTGGAGTAGTAAGCAGAGTGTCTGCTCACTTCAACCTCCACAAAGTAACTGTCTCAAACCCTTCTCAACTGCCCCCTCACCCAAAGTTCTCCAGGGGGGTCCCCTGGAATTCTGGGTGAGGCTATCCCTGTATCTTTGCAGGGATTCCATGCTTTGCATCTCCACATAACAGTAAATTCCCCCTCTTCTAGTAAGAATTTCCACTGGAAATTCTGCAGGCTTAAGATATTGTAACATAGATTACCCTGTCTACACTAAACTTAACTCACTTCCTAAATGTCCTATTCCAAACCCCTTAACAGTCTTGCTATGCTATTGTTTATCTATACTATCTACCCCTATTTAAGGAGGGGAAAAGGAAAGTATAAACAAGGGAAAAAAACAGGTTTTGGAATAAAATACAAGCATCATAACACATGCAACAAATTATCACAAACAAAAACTCCAAATCTGCAACAATTATAAGTTGGAAGCACTATCCCTAAAGCCTGCAATGCAAACATCTTTGAAACACATCCAAAGCAAAAATGTAACAACCTACAGATCTTCTAAAACTTGCACCTAACTCATAACAAAAGAAACATGGTAAAACTCTATATGCAAAATGTCATAGAACTAAGTTTCCATGTTAGTACTTTACTTAAGCTAAGTTAATGGTATTAATAATCCTAAATTCTATATTGTTAGTATATTAATTTCATTTTGTTAGTCATTAATATATGCACACTATATACATATTCTTATAGACTATAGTGACTTTCCCTGACTAACACTGTATTTCAAAGATCCCTAAAGCTATCTTTCCCTATGATGTTAGTAACTCTATACTATGGTTAGTAATTATAATACAGGCTATCCACAATGCCTATTCACAGATGGAAGTTACCTTGATGTCTACCAAATCAAAAAACAAACAATGGATCTTTTGATATGTTAGAGATCCTAGGATATCCTTCCCTTATATATAATACATATGTACATATAATACATATATACAGAAGAGACTCTCATTTATCTACCTGAGGTCTATATCAAAAAGTGAACAGTTTGTGTTGTGTCCAATGAACTAAAGAGTTCTGATGTATGCACATACTTACCCTTACTGCAAGGATCTTCTGGCCCACCGGAGAATCATAATTCTCCTTGTTAGCCATATGTAGTGTGGCATGCAATTACCGTGTGATGTCTCATATGTACCATGTGTGTTTATACATGATAGCTGCTCCACATATTTCTTCCTTCCAGGCCTCTTCCTGCACAGTACTTAATAAAGATTACAACACTCTCGTGATTGTCCATTCCTTGGTGCCACCTCTGCTGTAAATTTCTGCAGCTTCCAGCTTCTGTGTTCTTCGTTTCTTCCTCTGTACTGCATGCATACTTGTCTGCCGTCTATCGTCTTGTCTGATGGTTGACTTGTTACCTTCTTAATCAGGAACATTAGTTGTTGTGATATAATTGTGTTAACTTTGTGTTGTTTTGTGTTGCGAAAAAAAATTTTTTTTTGCAGTTTTTTTCTTGTTTTTTTCCTTTTTAGAATTTCAAGCAGTTCATTCATTTTCATCATAACCGTCTGTTTGCTGTGGATCTGGCAGTGCATTCATTTCATTTTGCTCTATGTCAGGAGGTTCTTCATGATATTCTTCACGTATAACATGTTCTTTAACAGGCTTCACATGCGTGATGTGGAACCACGGGTCCCTATTCTCAACTTTCACACAAGTTGGGCTAGTTAATAGCACCTGGAAAGGCCCGACCCATTTAGGGTCTAGAACAGATTTTCTTGTAAAGTTCCTTATGTAGACCATGTCTCCCGGTTTAAGCTGATGTAAGCTAAAGTCTAAAGGAACTCTCTGGGTTAACAATCCAAGTTTGTGCAATTCATCCAGTCTCTTCTTCAAAGCTTTTATATATCTATACAGCTGACACTCAGCTCCAATGTGTGATAAGAGAGCTGACTTCTGGAATGAACTATGCCATGGAGCATGCCCATACAGGAGTTCATACAGTGACAATCGTGTGTCACTACAGGGTTGACTTCTTAAATAAAAAAGAACAATGGGGAGTGCTTGTATCCATTTCAGATGGCTTTTAGAACACACTTTCCCAATGAGAGTTTTAATTCGCTTATTACAAATTTCAATTTGCCCTGAGGAAGAGGGGTGATAGACTGAATGTAAACTTCTCTTTATCCCCAAGGTCTTATAAATCTCATGCTAGATGTTCTGGGAAAAGTGTGACCCATGGTCCAAATCTATTCTAGCTGGTACAGAGAATCTTGGAACTATCTCTCTCAGAAGTGTCTTCACCACAAAGGCTGCATTGTTTTTCTTTGCAGGGAACACTTCTGGCCATCGAGTCAACCTGTCTATGATAACTAGGGCATATTTGTAACCTTGACAATTGGGCATTGATATATAATCAATCTGCAAGCACTCAAACGGGGTATATGCCAATTGTTTGCCTCCTAGTCCCTTAATTCTGGTCACGCCCTGATTATATTGTAAGCAAACCTTGCATTTCTGGCATGTTCTAATTGCACAAGTGTATATACCAGGAGCCGTCCAGTGCCTTCGAATACCATCCACCAAGGATTGGGTCCCATAATGGCCTGTGGCATGCAATGCATTACATAGGGTTTTATATAAAGATCTTGGAAGAATGGGTTTGTCCTCACTAGAAAACCATACACCTCTCACTAATTTGGCCCCTAGATTTTCTACCCAGTGCTTCACTTCCCTAGGGGAGTATGCCTGTTTTAGATCTTCTTCTTCCACCAAGGAGAAGTTCATCACATGGATCGGGCTGAAACGGGCACCAAATTTGGCAGTTACACCTGCCCTCTTGTTTCCTAATGAGACTTCATCCATACCCTTTTGATGTGACCTGCAATGCATCACTGCCACTTCCTTAGGTAACTGGACAGTTTTCAGGAGTTGGTTTATAAGGCTCCCATAGGCTATCTCCTTCCCACCAGCTGTTATATATCCCCGATATTTCCATATTTGGCCTGTACAATGTACTACATTAAATGCATATTTACTATCGGTCCAAACGTTCAACCTTTGACCCTGGCCAATTTCTAAAGCTCTGGTGAGACTCAGGATTTCAGCCCCTTGAGCACTCATGGACTTAGGTAGAGCTGCATACCATAAAGTCTCATCTTGAGTTACTACAGCTGCGCCTGTATACCGTTCTCCATCTACCACAAACGCAGAACCATCAGTAAACAAAGTGAGATCGGGAGAGACCAAAGGAATATCGGTCAGGTCATCTCTCGTTTTCTGAACCATGTCCAAGGTATCTGCACAGCTATGGATGGGTTCCCCTTCTAATGGTAAGTCTGGCATTAGTGTAGCTGGGTTGATCTCCTTACAATGATGGAAAGTTAGGTTCTCATTGCCCAGCAACACAATTTGATACTGGGATAAGCGCTGGGATGTAAACGCTTGCAGGTTGCTGTTTTTTTCAAGATGGTATCTATTTGCATCTCCATATAACAGAGCCAGGCCTAGAGACAAGAGATCCTAGCTTCAAATCTGGTTTCAGATACTTCCCAGCTGTGTGACCCTGGGCAAGACACTTGACCCCCATTGCCTAGCACTTACCACTCTTCTACCTCAGAGCCAATACACAGTATTGACTCCAAGATGGAAGGTAAGGGCTTAAAAAAAATCTGATGTCATGATCAATAACATCATAAAACAGAAAAGAAAGAGAAGCAGTTAAGGATAAATTAAGTTTAAATAAAATTCAGTGAGAGACCAATTTAACCAAAGTCAGTCCAGAGAATTTTAGGATTAAAATAAAATAGCAAATAGAAGAAAAATGGGAAAGATTTGCAATAAAAAACAAACAAACCTTTTCCACCATTAAGCAAGCCACTACATATGGACTCTAACATCATAGTACTGGATGTGCTTATAGAGGAAGTAGAAATAGCATTAAAGAAGACAACTTGGGGGCGGGGAAGCTGCATTAGACCACATTGATGTTTTATTGATTTCCTGTATATTCCTATGTATTTTATTTCATGCATTTAAAAACATTGTCTTGAAAGAGGTAGAGCCACGATGGCAGATTAGCATGGAAAGCTGGAACTGCACTGAGAATCCTCTCAAACCAACCTTATAATAATAATAATAATAATAATAATAATAAATCTTTAATAAAAAAACTAACAAAGAGGCTATAGCAATATATCACAAGGATCATTCACTATAGCCAGGTGAGATTTATAGGCTAGATTTATAGGTAGGGATGCAAGGCTGGTTTAATATTAGGAAAGTTATCAGCATAATTAACCATATCAATCAATATCAATAATCAACCTAACAAGTCACATTATTATCTCAATAGATGCTGAAAAAGCCTTCAACAAAGTACAATAACCATTCTTATTGAAAACACTAGAAAGCATAGGAATAAATAGGCCTTTCCTTAAAATGATAAGTGGTATTTATCTAAAATCATCAGCAAGTATCATCTGCAATGGGGATAAGCTAGAAACCTTCCCTATAAGGTCAACGGTGAAGCAAGGATGCCTATTGTCACCACTACCATTATATTGTTCTAGCTTTAGCAATAAGAGAAAAAAAGGAAATTCAAGGAGTTAAAGTAGGCTATGAGGAATCCAAACTATCACTCTTTGCAGATGATAAAGTAGTATACTTAACAAATCAGCTAAAAAACTAGTTGAAATAATTTTAGCCAAGTTTCAAGGTACAAAATAAACCCACAACAATCATAAGCATTTTATATTACCAACAAAGTTCAGCAGCAAGAGCTTGAAGAGAAAATCTATTTAAAATAACTCTAGAAAATATAAATTTCTTGGGAATCTACTTGCCAAGATGAACAGAGGAATTATATGAACTTGGTTACACAACTTTTCACACAAATAAAATATCTAAACAATTGGAAAAACATTAATTGCTCATAGGTAGGCCAAGTTAATATGAATAAAAATGACAATTTTACCTAACTTAATTTAATTATTCAGAACCATACCAAACTACCAAAAATTATTTTAAAGAACTAGGAAAAATAATAACAAAATTCATCTAGAAAAACAAAAGATCAAGAATATAAAGGGAATTAATAAAAAAAAATGTGAAAGAAGGTGGCAAAGCAGTACCAGATCTCAAAACAGTAATCATTAAGGCAATTTGATACTGGCTAAGAAATAGATTGGTAGATCAATGGAATATATTAGGGTAAAATAACCTAGCAATCTCATATTTGATAAACCCAAAGATCCTAACTTTTGGGATGAGAACTCACTATTTGACAAAAACTGCTTGGAAAATAGGAAGACAGAGTGGCAGAAATTATGCATAGACCAATATTTCATACCCTATAATAAAATATGGTCAAAATGGGTATATGATTTAGACATAAAGGGTGGTCCATAAGTAAATTGGAGAAGAACCCTTTTTATGGTGGCAAAGAATTGTAAATGAGCAGGACCAGGAGAACAGTGTACACAATAACAGCAATATTGTATGATGTTCAACTGTGTAAACTTGGCTACTCTCAGTAATGCAATGATCTGGGACAATTCTGAAAGATTTATGATGGAGGAATGCTATCCACCTCCAGAGAAAGAACTATTGGAGTTGGATATAGATCAAAGCATACTATCTTTCTTATCAGTTTATTTATAGTTTTATTTATAAGGAACATTATGTTGATTAAGTTTACTGTCTTTTATGTTATCCCAAAACAAATACAATAGTAATATCAAAGATCACTGATCACAGATCACTGTAATAGATATAATAATAATGAAAAGATTTGAATATTGTGAGAATTACCAAAATGTGGCACAGGGACACAATGTGAGCATATGTTGTTGGAAAAATGGCACCCATGGACTTGCTCAATGTAGGGTTGCAATAAATCTTCAATTTGTAAAAAACTCAATATCTGTGAAGTGTAGTAAAGTGAAGCATAATAAAATGAGAAATGCCTGTACTGCCAGAAAAGTCAAGAAGAATGAGGACTGGGAAATGGGTCAATGGATTTAACAATTAGGATTTCATTGGTAAGGGCAGTTTCAGTAGGGTGATGTACTGAAAAGGGGTTGAGAAGAGAAGAGGTCATGAGGTATTGGGTATTGGCACTTGAAGAACTCTTTCTTCTTAGAAGTTACAGAATCACAATATTTGAGAGATGGAAAGAACTTCAGTGGCCTTGAAAGAAAGTCTTCAAGGAAAAGGTGGATGACCATTCAAGTTCAAGATTCAGGGATTCTGTGAACCTTTTCAAAAAGTTGACTAATAAAGGGGAGAAGTTCCATCTAGAATGATTTAAGCTATAAATTAATCAATCAATCAACAAGCACTTATTAAACCTCTATTATATATCACTATATGATATTAAATATCAAATGATAAATTAATCAATCAATGAGTACTTATTAATTCTCTATTATATATCACTATCATAGTGATATATAATATATATTGTTGATTGATTAATTTATTGCTTAAATCATTCTAGTTGGAACGCCTCCCCTTTATTAATCAACTTAAAAAAAAACTATAAGCCCCTATTATATATGGGCAGCTATATGGTACAGTGGATAAAGCACTAGGCTTGGAGTCAGGAAGACCTAAGCTCAAATCCAACCTCAGACATTTACTACCTGTGACCCTAGGCAAGTCATGTAACCCTTTTTACCTCAGTTTCCTCATCTGTAAAATAAATTGGAGGTGATGGCAAACCACTTCAGCATCTTTGCTGAGAAAAACGTCAAATGGGGTCATGAAGAATAAGACTGAAATGACTCAATGACAACAGCAAAAATATACCAGGCACCATGATAGATGTTGAGGTCAAAAAACAAAAATGAAACTATTCTTGCACTCAAGGAGCTTTCATTCTATTCAGCTATGAAAGGTGTCTACTGATTCCAGATCCCTGAACAGAGTCCATAGATAGTTAGAATGAGAACCTAAGTCTATTGACTATCCATTGCACTAAATTGAATTCCCAAGGAATTCTTGTGGAAGCAATTCTATGTCCCCTCTAACAGAAAGCCAATGGCTCCCTCAGGCTGGATAATGGCCCATGTTTCATTAAGGATCCAGAGGACTGGAACCTTTCTCCCTCCCTCCCTCTCTAGGAGATTGGAGGACAGAATTGTTCTGGGGTGAAAGTGTGGCTCCATCTGTCCAATTCCTGGCCTGGGTTCCACCTCAAAATCTCAGAAGAGGCAAAACACCAGCATGCTGAGAATGAGTGTCTTCAAGATGGAATTTATCTGCTCAGTTAGTTTCTACTGAGGGCAGAAACTGCTTCATGATCAGCCATCTGGGCAGTTGCTAATGATCTCTAATCTCTGATATCCCGAAGGAAACTCAGAGCAGCAGGATTCTGGGAAGTGGGGGAGGAAGGTGGGGAGATGCCTCTGAAAACACACCATCACAGCATCTGGCAGAGTCCTGCCTGGTTATTCCTGAACTCCCTGGCACAAACCATTACTTAAGCTGGTAATTGTAAAGTTCTTCATCACTTTTCCCTTTCCCCTCCCTCTCTTAATTCTTCCTCTCTCTGAGAGAACCAGATGGTGGCAGAATCCATGTATCCTCTGCATAGTCCTCCATCTGTAGGGAAGAACCCCTGAATGTTAGAATTGGCAAGGCCATGGGGATCATAGATTGAGAGCTAAAAAGGACCTTAGAGATCATTTAGTGTAATGCTATCATTTTATTTTTATTTTTAATTGAATTTTTTCATTTAGCAAATATCTATTTTCTCTCCCACACCTCCTGTCCCATTGAGAAAACAAAAACAAACCCCTTAGAACAAATATGCAATAGTGAAACAAAATGAATTCCCGTATTGGCCATGTCCAAAATTATATATCTTGATCTGCACCCTGAGTCCAACTTCTCTTTCTAAAATTATTATTATAGAATCTTCTTTCTTTCTTTCTTTCTTTCTTTCCTTCCTTCCTTCCTTCCTTCCTTCCTTCCTTCCTTCCTTCCTTCCTTCCTTCCTTCCTTCCTTCCTTCCTTTCT
>NC_058133.1:463438563-463463276 GCF_016433145.1 Gracilinanus agilis
TTTCTTTCTTTCTTTCTTTCTTCCTTCCTTCCTTCCTTCCTTCCTTCCTTCCTTCCTTCCTTCCTTCCTTCCTTCCTTCCTTCCTTCCTTCCTTTTTTAATATCTCATCTCTTCTCTGGGATCAAGCTTGGTTACTGTAGTTTCACAGCATTCAGTTTCTTTATTTTATTTCTATTCTTACCTTAAACACCAAATCAAAGGAACATTTCCATATATATGGTAGAAAAGAAAAAGAAGATTGTGCATGAAAGTGCATACCTCTATTTTATACAGCTTGCTTGTCTCATAACAAATTTGCATGGTCAAAATAAAACCCTCAAACACTAGCATTGGTGTTATGGACAGTTCAGTCAGTTTCTTAACATAATTCCAAAATGTTTCCCAGAAAAGCTAGATCAATTCATATATTCACTAACAGTGGAAAGATGAACTGATGCAGAAAAAATTGACAGATTTAGAAGAACAATATACCTAATAACTATAACAACATTAAAGAAAAGACCACTAAAAAGAAGCCAAATTTTGAGTAATTTAAAAACCAATAACATTCCCCGAGAACAGGTAATAAAATATACAGCTTTCTTCTTGACAGAAAGATGGGGGACCACTATAACAAATTATTGTATACATTGTCAGATCAGGTCACTATAAGTTGGTTTTAATCATTGTTTTCTTTAAGAGAGGGTTCAGTTCTAGGAATAATCAAGGAAAGAGGGAGGATAGGTTCTTTCCAGAAATGACTGTCATGTCAAAATAAAACACATCAATAAAACCTTTTTTTAAAGTTGTGAAAAAAATTTAAAAAGTAAAATAAAGACATTGAGGATGTATTTACATGTGTAACTATAACTAACTAACCAACTAACTAACTATATATTTTGAAAAGAAGATAGATTGATGAAAGGGCAATCTGAGGGCTACACATTGGCACTGCCCATAGTAAAGGAAGGCTTCTGCTGTGGTGGACAGATTTTTTAATGGAAGATTTATGGAAAGGCATCAGTAAGAATCACATAGCCCAGAAAATGTATGGAAGGTCTTATGACTCATGTCTCTCTTTCTCCTCCAATAAGTCCTACTTATTGGTTTTCTCATTGGGAAATGCAAAAGGGGTATCACTAAGGGCTCTGTTCCTGAGGAACCTTCTCATTCATCCAAGTGGGTGGATTAACCCACTAATCAATCAATATGCATTTATTAGGTGCTTAATATGTGCCAGGCACTGTAATAGGTTATAGGAATACAAAGGCAAAAACCAAATCCCTGCCCTCAAGGAGTTTGTGTTATAGCAGGCAAGACAATATATAAGTATACAGGCATATACCAAGTATATGTTAAGTAAATAAATGAAAATTTTCAATTGCATTTCAATAAATGCAAATATTTTTAGAGGCTGGGGGAAGGGAGGGCAGGGATCAGGATAGACTTCACATAGAAGGTGTTTGAGTTGAGTCTTTAAAGAAATAAGGGATTCTGTAAGAGGAAGGTGAGGAGGGAATATATCCCAGAAATGGGGGACAGCAAGTGAAAAGGCATGGAAATAGGAGATTGAGTGTCCTGTGTAAGAAAAAGGGGGAAAAAAGTCAATTTGACTGGACTACAGGGAAGAGAAATAATGTGTATTAAAGGCTAGGATGAGAGGTTAGGACCATGTTATAATGACTTTTAAACCCACAGGAGTTGGCATGTTTTATCCTAGAGGTAATAGGGAACCACCAGAGCTTATTATATAGAGAAAGTTCTTATTCTGATGAGTTATGAGTTCACATCATCAAAGTAGGTAAGTAGATGAAGAACATTGTGGTAGAGAGCAATGGGGGAGATATTAAAATAATTAAGATCCAGTTCTTGCTCTTGTGGAGCTTATGATCTAATGACTAATGTGCCTCTGAGGATGTGAGATTCAATTTTGCATTTACCCATGTTTCTTCACAGAGCCTAAGGTTCAAGCAAACTAGCTTTCTTGCTATTCCTTATGCCTACCTCTCCATCTCCAGCCTCCTGCCTTTGAACTGGCTATCTCTTACTCTGGGAATGTTCTCCATCTTCTCTAAAATCCAAGTTTCCTTCAAAATTTAGCAAACCATGTGAAGCCTTTCCCGATCTCTGTAAGTCCTAGTACCACTTCCCACAAATTACTTTATACTTTTTTATATGTGTTTTCTATTCTGTTCCAAAAGCCTTAGTGAAGTTCTAATCTTGGAGTACTTAGTATCTGCATATGTGTTTATGTGTATGTGTGGATGTATGAATGTGTGTGCACATATATAATATATTGTTTCTCTTGACAGAATTCAAGTCTCTTGAGGGCAAGGACTATTCATTTTTGTCTTCATATTTATAGCACCTAAGCCAATGCCTGACACTTAACAGGACCTTCATAAATGTTTGTTGATCGATTAAATCCATGCTTATCACAGGAGCAGCTGGGCTACTAATAAGGGACCAGTATCCTAGGGTTTTCCCAAGGAAAAGGTTCTTTTACTGCCTGGAAAATCAAATTAAATGAGGGCACCATCCTTCTCTTTCCCCTGCCCTATCACTCTGCCCCACCATTAAGGAACAACTCAGCACCATGGCCAGCGGTAATATCCACATCTTCTGTCTCTCCTAACCTTTCCAGGCTCTGGGCTACCCTTGAATAAACAAAGCAGCAGGTGTCGGGCTCTGGCTCTGCCTGGCAGGCACATTCACTGCTGATTGTGATTGATCTGGCTAGCCACTGGGGAGGCATCAGACAGAAAGTACATCCACAGAGCCTCCCAGAGCAAAGTGACATGTGTTAGGTTAAGCTCTCTATCAAGACAGAGTAGAACCACCTGCCTGCTCCCTCCTGCCTCATTAATGCTGTACAACAGCTGAATGTGAGCTGGGAGAGCCCACTCCTCAGGGATGGTGCTGATGACTTTCAGAATGGGGAAGCTGGAGGTTTGGGCTGCAGGGGTCTTCCCAGGATTTTCTGGGTTGGTTTTTTTTTTTAACCCTTACCTTCCGTCTTGGAGTCAATACTGTGTATTGGCTCCAAGGCAGAAGAGTGGTAAGGGAGGCAATGGGGGTCAAGTGACTTGCCCAGGGTCACACAGCTGGGAAGTATATGAGGCTAAATTTGAACCTGGGACCTCCCATCCCTGGGCTTGGCTCTCAATCCACTGAGCTACCCAGCTGCCCCCTCTGGGTTGGTTTTGACAGGCTAATTTTACCAAATTAAGAACAGCTAACATGTTTTTAGTGCAAATACCCAGAAAGCAGTTTCATAACCATAGTCTTTTGATAGGCATAGGCAGGCAAGTACCATTATCCTCATTTTATATCAGGGAAACTGAGGCTTTCACAGGTTAGTTTACTTGACGAAAATCACATGATGAGGGAGTAGCAGAGCCAGGACTTTATGATCTCTTCTGGCTCTAGATTCAGCACATATTCCCTTATATCATGAGCTGGATGACATTAAGAGTTGTTCAGGATGATCCTTCCAGAGGACAATTGGCCTTTGTTATTTATGCTCTCTATACTTTTATGGAGCAAGCCTTGGGGAATGGGGAAAGAGGTGAGAGAGTAGGGGATATTGAGGTAAATAGACATAAAAATAGTGTCCTTAGACCCTGGACATTCTGCCCACTGACCTGGTAGTTGAAATGCTGGCTATTGCACTTTCTCTATAAGTATACCCAATATTGGGCAGCTAGGTGAAACAGTAGCTAAAGAATTGGACACGGAGTCAGGAAGACTGGAGTTCACATCTGGCCTCAGATATTAATGGCTCTGTGATCCTGGGAAAGTCATTTAACCTTGTTCATCTCAGTTTCCTTTTATGTAAAATGAGCTGGAGAAGGAATTGGCAAACCAGTGTCTTTGCCAAGAAAACCCCAAATGGGGTCACAAAGGGTTAGATATGACTAAAACAACTGAACAACAACACACCTAATATCAGAAGATGAAAGGATGCTCAAAGAGGAGAAGGGCCTTGGAAAGAAAGGAGGGCTGTTCCTTTTAAGGGCTTGTCAAGATTGAGAGTAAGTGCCTGCTTCTGTCTAGCTAGCAGAGATGGAACATTCATTCAATTAAGCAATAAACATTTATTAAGTATCGGTTCTAGGTACTGTCCTAGGTTCTAGGGATATAAAATCTAAAATGAAACGATTCATGCCATCCAGAGATTATATTCTTTTTTGAGGAAGAAGCATGAACAGCTATGGTAGAAAGAACTCTGGTGTTAAAGCCAAGGGTTTCCAGGTTCAGGGCAGCTAGGTAGCTCAGTGGATTGAGTGTCAGGCCTGGAGTTAGGAGGACCTGGGTTCAAAATTGGCCTCAGACACTTCCTAGCTGTTTGGCCCTGGGCAAGTCACTTAACTCTAATTGCATAGCCCTTACCACTCTTTTGGCTTAGAATTGCTACTAAGACAGAAGGTAAAAGGGTGGAAGAAGTGCCAGCTGAACCTCTTATATTCTGTGTGATGATGGGTAAGTCATAGCACCTCACCTGCTCACTTAACAAATAAGAGGTTTTAATGAGATGATTGCTAAGGTCCTTTCCAGCTCTAATAATCTGTGAGTCTATAAATGAAGACTTAAAGGGGGATCAAGTTGACCAAGAACCCCTTTAAGCATCTACTCCTATATGCCAACTACCAGGATAGACTCTTTAGATAAGTTTTTTTAAACATTCTGTGAGTTCATGCCTTTACTGGGGGTGAGGGAGGGAAAATGAGGTCCTGTTCCTTGGGTGCTGGGCCCAGGAGCACACAGCACCTGTCGTTGCCTGAGCCTCAAGTCCTGGGTTTGCCTGCAGAAGTCTTTTGTGCCTTTTTCTTTTTTTCTTGACTATAGTTGGTGTGTCTGCTACCCCATCTTCTTCTGAATATAGATATTTTTTCTTTTTTTTCTTGGGCTTTGGGGATGTGGACATCCTGTGAAAACCTGTCCTGCTTTCAAGGAGTTTACAATCTGATTGGGGGAAGTCATGGACATTTATAGGCATAAATAAGGGATAAGAGAACTGTGAGGGAGAATTGAAGACTCAGAAACAAACAGCTCCCAGTATATAACTCTTTCTTTCATTGATTCCATGATTGTATCCAACTGGGATGTTTGAATGTTTTCTTCTCCCAAGATTGGGACCAACCCTACATACAGTTCAGGTTATGGCATTTTTTTGAGAATTATAAGCTGCCCAGTTCCTCCAAGAAACCCAAACAATTCCTACCTGCCAGGTCAGTGGGACTTCCTCCAGAGGTTACAGGATCATCAGATTTAATGACTGAAAGAGATTATCCATCTAGTCCATCTTCTTGCATTAAGTTAAGTGACATGTTCCCTCCCATTCTTAAGTCACCAGATGTTGCCATAACCTCTAGTCAACAAACATTTATGTAGTACCTACTATGTACCACACTGTGCTAAGCATTGAAAAACAATTATAAGGGGCAAGTAGGTGACTCAGTGGATAGAGTGTCAAGCCTGGAGTTGGGAGGGTGAGAGTTCAAATTTGATCTCAGACACTTCCTAGCTGTGTGACCCTGAGCAAGTCATAAAGTTCTGTTTGCTTAGCTCTTGCCCTTCTGTCTTAGAGTTGTTACTCAGAGAAATAAAGGTTGAAAAAGGAAAGAAAAGCAATTAAAAACAACAAAAAATATAATACTTGCCCTCTAGGAGCATACATTCTAATGGTGGAAGACAATATATAAAAGGGAGATGGAAAACAGAGATGGGAGGGGGAAGTGGATATGATGGAGAAAGTGGTTCCAAGAGTTAGAGAACAGATTGGACTGGTCACTTTCTTTAAATTTGAGGCTCAGATGAAAGGACCATATGGGGAGAATGATCTTCCAGTGTGAGAGGCTGCTGAATCATGGGAGAGAAAGAAGTCTAGAATCAGGGGCCAGTGCCAGAGAGGACTAAAGGGGCTCCATTCTTGCATCCTACATCCCCTGATGTGTTCACATTGTTGGGAGCAGACCCCTTCCTAAACTTCAATACAAGTATTCAAATGGAGCTGTGACCTCACTGTTTTGGGAGTTCTCTCTACAGAAGCAGATTGCAATCCATCCATGCCTGTCCATCCTATATTTATCGCATCAGGACATCTTGAAGGGCTTCCTCTCTTTCTTCTTCAGCATTAGGGTCACCTACCTGTTATCTTTTAGTCTTGCCCTGTCATCAACTCATCTTTCCTTTCTGCCATTTAATTCTTTGATGGCAGTCTCTGCTCCTATTCCCTTGAATTCAATACAGATTTATTCAGGAAAAGATATACCACAGGGATGGAACTTTCTCTTACCTTCCCTTTAGGCACTTAGACATTTATCTGAGAGTAAAACCCATTTTATTCTGGGAAATGAAGGAATAAGGGTGTTCTATGCTCCTTAGAGAAAGGGAAAACCAGAAGGTGACTATTAAGCCAGGAAGGAGTCAGAAGAGTAAAAACCACAGAATATCAGGACCCTAGAGATGATCTAGGCTATCTCCCTCTGCCCCCCATTTCTTTCCTCTATCCCATCCCAACATCGATTTATAGATGAGAAAACCGAGGTCCAGAGTAAGGGAATAATCACTATCAATGAAGTCACAGGCTGAGACTTCAACCCAGGTCCCCTGACACCCAACCCAGTGCTTTGTCCATGATCTCAGCCTCTTGCCTTTATCCACTGAAATCAGGGTGCTCCAATGAAGGAAGAGATCCAGCGCCATTCCCACTAATTGTCACTTGGCAAGCCCTGACTGTTCTAAATTCTCTAAGCGTCTTTGGGGAGGGAAGGGGGGAATTAGAAATGTTTTATGCTCTCTGGGACCCTGTAGTAATGTTTCCTTTGTTCCCAGACTATGAGCTGAGGCAGGAAGATATAAAATCTACCATAATGAGTCCTGTGTAATTAACACCTCCACTTATCTCTACAATGGAAGTTTTTGAGATGCTCTGTCTGCCCCGATTGGAGCTAACTGCTTCTTGCTCCCAATTAAGTGCTTCATTAAGCAAGCATGTGCTGTCTCCTTCCTGAATCTCTTACCTGGGTGCTTCTAACCCACCTGTGGATTCTGGATTCTGCCTGGGGATGGGGAAGGATGGGAAATAAACATTCACTCTTCCCATTCATTCATTCATGTGTTCATTCAGCAAACATTTAAGTATCTACAGCTTGATCACTGGATCACTGAGTTAGAAGTGGAAGGGAATGTAGAGATCCAATCCCCACATTTTATAGATGAGGAAACTGAGGCTTAAGGAGTACCAAAAGTCACAGGAAGTAAGTAGGAAGCTAGGATTCCAACTAGTCATGTGCTAGCAAATGTTTAACAACAAGCTTTCTGAGAGAGAGAAAAAAAGTATCCCACAACAGACTTTTAAGTTTAATATGATTTATTAACATTTTTTCCAACCTTGCTATTTTATTAATTTATTTAATTTCATTTTGAATTCCAAGTGGTCTCACTCCCCACCTTGAATTAGAGAAGGCTGACATTTGCTACAGATTTATATGTGAAATGATATAATACATACTCCCATATATCAGTTTTTTTTGGAGGTGGATAATGTGTAGAGAAAAATGCAACACAGGGAAACTGAAGCACATTTTTTTCACGCAAGATAACAGGATTTTTTGTTTTTTTGTTTATAAAACCTTTACCTTCTGTCTTAGAATTAATACTAAGTATTGGTTCCAAGGCAGAAGAGTGGTAAGGGCCAGGCAATGGGGGTTAAATGACTTGTTGACCAGGGTCACACAGCCAGGAAGTATCTGACTTCAGATTTGAACCCAGGACCTCCAGTCTCCAGACCTGGGTCCCTTCCACTGAGCCATCTCAGTTTATTAACAGTGACACATATAAAAGTGACACATAAAATGGGTCAGAATGGCTACCTCAGTAAGGTCAGTGACCAAAAGGTGATGGAAAAGATGATTTTTAAGGAGATCTATAAGGGGCAGTTGGGGTGGGTTAGGGTAAATGGAAAGCCTTAAGATTAGCTACAGCAGGGGAAAGAGGGTTGGTCTCTAGGTGTGACTGATTACACCTCTCTCTGACAAGGAATATCAATTTTTTTGTGAGCCCCAATGATCTCTAGTAATTTTGGCTAGAAAATCAGAACCACCCCAATCAGGATATTAGCAGTCCAGTCCTCTTGGGGGAGACCAAACTGCCCCAATTTTTTTTGCAAGGAGAGACAAGGACAGAGAAATTGACCGTAGGGGATGAACTCAGCCTAAAGTGATTTCTGTTTCCAGGTAAATAAACCAGAGGTCCCAGGACAAACTGATTGGCTAGCAAATGTCCTGGGGTCTATGAGCATGAGCTATAGCATCACTCTCTTTGGACCAATCTTTAAACTTCTCAGACTAGGACAGACCACATTTTTGAGCCAGGTGAGTTCAGGCAGATACTAACAATTCTAATGATTAATGCAGAATATTTATTTATTAATTACATTATAAAATCAATACAGTAGAAATCAGAGGTAATAACTTTTATCTCTCATAATAGCATTTTCCTTCATAGTTGATCTGAATAATCGTATTACTCAGAATACATAGTAATTTAAGATACTCTTCAAACAATATTACTTTTATCATATATAACATTCTCTTGGTTCCTCTCCTTTCATTCTGAATTATCCCATACAAGTCTTTCCATGATTTTCTAAAACCAACCTACTCATCATTCCTTTCTTTTTTTGTTACTTCAGTTCTAGAATCAATACTAAATATAAATTCCAAGGCAGAAGAGTGGTAAGGACTAGACAATGGAGTTGAGTGACTTGCCCAGGGTCACACAGTTAGGAAGAATCCGAGGTCACATTTGAACCCAGAACCTCCTGTCCTTAGGCCTGGTTCTCTATCCACTGAGCCAACTAGCTATTCCAGCTCATCATTCCTTATAGCACAGTAGTATTCCATCAATTAGCATTTTTTCATCACTTTCTTAAATCTAGAAATCAACAAAACACAAATTAAGTCCTGATTTGTAGTTGTTCATTTCCCAGTGTAAATACTCACATCAAAAAATTTAACAATCCTAACTTTGGAACTGGTGTGAGTTGGCTCCAGCAGATTCTCTGATTCCAAAATCAGCCTTCTCTGCTTTCAGGGTACTTACTCTCTCACAGAAGGACACTGCATATTGATAATATATTCGACACAGGGTTAAAATTCAAGAGGGGCAAAGGAGACACCCAAAGCACTCTAGGAGAATCTTTCTATTCTGTCCCACCCAGCCTCCCACTAACTCCCCTATTCCTTCTTTACATCTGCTCCTTTTGGAGATTCAATTCTGTTCAGGCATTTACTGTCTCCTTCTGGCAAGTCAAGTCAACAAACATTTAAGTGTCTATTGTCTATTTACAGTATTTGGGGAGTATGGGGTATTGAAGGAGGACTAGCACATGTGATTTCAGGGCTGTTCATCCCCCTTTGGTGTCCACCTTGTACCCAATTCTCACCTGTTTATCCAAGAAGGTGTGGCATATACAACAGCCATCTGTGTACCATTGGTGAGTTAGGGGGGTGTCTACGCCAGGTGCACAAAAACCTTTCTTGGTGGAATAGGCAGAGGAGAACAATTTGTTCCCATGGCCAAGAAGGTGTTTAAAGCAGGTGCTGTGAAGTGCTTAGAGCTCAGTCAAACATCCAAGATGCCAAGGTCATCCACTGCATCCCAAGCCATCACCAGCCATCTTGACTTTTGTCCTGCCACTGGACTTGGTTGGACTTGGAAATGAGAGTGAGGCTGAAGACTTTGTGCAACTCTTCCCCACAAATCCAATTCAAGCACAAATCAAGACATTATCCCTTGATGCCATTGGTCCTCCTTTAAAGGAAGGACATGGGGGCAGCTGGGTAGCTCAGTGGAGTGAGAGTCAGGCCTAGAGACAGGAGGTCCTAGGTTCAAACCCGGCCTCAGCCACTTCCCAGCTGCGTGACCCTGGGCAAGTCACTTGACCCCCATTGCCCACCCTTACCACTCTTCCACCTATGAGACAATACACCGAAGTACAAGGGTTTAAAAAAAAATCTCCAATTAATTAAAGGAAAGACATGCAATAATTGTAGGTCCACCTTTGTGCTAATTGCTAGAAAATGCAACTCATTGTAGTTGAAAAAGAACTGTTTAGAATTAGAGGACCCAATTCTGAATCCTGGCTCTTGTTATTCATTCACTATCCATGTGATCTTTTGGCAAGCTACTTCCCCTCCACAGGTCTCAGTTTCTATAGTTGCCAAATGATGGAACTGGGCAAGATCAAGAGTTCTTAATCACAAATCCACGAACTTGTTTTTTTCTTTGCCTTTATATTGTTGTAGTTAATATATGTATACTTTTTTGGCTAACCTCTACATTTTTCGGAGGTTATCTATCTTGTTAAAATGATTTATTCTTAGTCATGTAGGGTGTTAGTGGCAGAGTTAGGATTTGAACCAAGATTATTCGATTACCAATCTAGTCAGGGGAAGGCTGGATTCAGTGCCAACTAAGCTGATAGTTAAATTTCCAGTGTGAGCCTTTATACCTCAGAAATGACTACTAATCAGGGTTTGATTTATTGTTTTGTTGATTTCTAGACTTGGGAAAGTGATGAAGAAAATATTAACAATATAGATTAAACTTAAAAGTGTGTGCATACTTCTTGCTTATTTTGGAGAGGCCAATTGTTAAACATTTACTAGCATACTTCCATATTGTCTGTAAACATTTGATTTGGGAGTTCAGCAGGAACGAAATAGAAAGCTCATGGAATGAAGTCATCAAACTGGAGGCCTGGTGACTAGAGGCTGATAATAATTATAACTTCCACTTAAATAGAACTTTAGGGTTTGCAAAATTATTTACATCCACTATCTCATTCGAGCCTTATAGCAACCCTGAATCCAACGTTCATTTGACTATAGCACTTTGCCTTAAAGCTCTGTGGAAATCGAAGTCCTTATAACAACTGACAAGAAGTCAACAAATGTCTCTAAATGTGATGGGAAACTCAAGAACATTAGAAGAAAATAATGGATCTCCCTTTCTTTCCCCCTCTTTCCACTTCAGTGTCAGAGATTCAGGGAATCTCAGAGTGAAAAGAGTCTTGAGAAGTCACCAAGTCTAATCCCCCTTTGGTTCACATAAATATTATCTGGTCTAATACACTTTTTTCATAACTTTGTATATTATTTGTGTTTCTGATTTATCCCCCAATTAGACAGTAAGCTCTTTGGGTATATGAACTTTACCTTATCTAACTTTTGTGTCTTACTAGAAGCATCTCCCATAGCAGGTAAATCAATAAGCAAATATTAGTTGTTGGTAATGATGATGCTCCACCAAGTTCCTGTTACTCACAGTCTTGTCTCTTAGGCTGGTGGCCTCTCTTCACGGTAGTGTTATTTCCTGGATGGGAGAGACACCAGAGCTGGCCTTTTCCATAGCCAGTCTCTGATACATTCCCAGCCAGAACTGGTCCAGGCCCGCAAGGTGGGAGTGTGGTGTATGTGTTCAAAGGCCATTTATTTTGATCATTGTTTCTTGGCAAGCCCCCCTAACTGGCTCATTAGCAGAAAGGTCGCCAAGCACAGAGAGTGGCTTAGTTTCTGAAAGGTTTAGCTCAAAAGTCACCTTTTGCTCCAGACAACTAATTGCAGTAGCAATTCAAGGAGAGGGCAGACTGGGTCAGGGAAAGGATGGGGGAGAAGAGCGGGGAATGGAGGATAGGAGAAGGGTGTGGAGCAGTGGGCCCAGGAAAAAAGGTGGCTAAATATAAGAATGCAATTAGCACATCTAACTCATTCTGCCTCTGACAGGGAGAACTAAGAAATCTTTGGAGGGGCTGGAAGACATAGGAGTCCTCTGTAACATTAGGTTAAAAGGTATGGGACCGTTCCCAAATGACCCTTTCCCATTAATAATCTATTGTTGATTTGAAAGTCGTTGAATAGCTTCAGACTGTACAATCTCTCATGTTAATTATTTGCATATGTTGTGTGGATGCTTCCAGGAGCTAGAGTGGAACACTTTTGAGTAGATTCTCTTTTATTTTTCTTAAATTTAATGATTCATCACCTTAGGGTATCCCCTCCCATGAGCTAACACAATACTCTTAACATTTTGTTTGAAATTCCTTCCTTCCTTCCTTCTACAGTCTGGTGAAGCCTTTGAATCTCTGTCGTGTTTTTAAATGCATGAGATTAAAAAGATAACCAATTATATTGAAGTACAACAGTCAAAACAAAATACTTAAAAACCAAGTTCATAGACCTAAAGTTAAGAACCTCTGCTCTAAAATATCTGCAATCTTACTGAAGAGGCTATTCTTTCCAATAATGAATATATCAACCCATTCATGATCTCTCCTTCATTATCTACCCAACATGCTTTTCCTCAATTTCTCTCTTTCCCAGTTTCTCTTTGCATTACATGGATACTTTTGTAGAATCCATAAATTATAGTTTGGTGGAACTAGTAAATAAACCCATGGATGTGTAAAGAACGTGTCTACTATTTGTAAAGAGACAATTCCCAAACAGAAAAGGGTCATGCTTTTCTACAAGCCCTGTGCCACCAACCCTTCACTCATAGCCATATCCTAGAGGGTTACTCTTTACCCTGCTTCCTCTCCACTTCAAGAATTCTTTTCCAAATGGGTGAATGACTTGAATATAAAGAAGGAAACTATAAGTAAATTAAGTGAACACAGAATAGTATAATTGTCAGATCTCTGGGAAAGGAAAGATTTTAAAACCAAGCAAAAGTTAGAAAAAATTACAAAATGTAAAAGAAATAATTTTGATTATTTTAAATTAAAACCAGTGGAAATGCGCATCTGCTATGGGGGGGTGAAGGGGGAATGAAGGGGAAAGTAATAACATGAATCATGTAACCATGGAAAATTTTTCTAAAAAATAAAATGCCAAAAAAAAAAGAATTCTTTTCCAAACATTCTAGGATTGACCAGAAAATATTCAGTTCAGACAAGTGAGATGAGATTACATCTTAATAAAAAGCCTCTTACCCATCATTGTCATTACACTCTTCTTGGAAGATAAAGGCACTTTGTGGAATTGTTGAACAGATATTTTGCTTTCACAACAGACCTGTATCCTCCTAAGCACCTCACAGGAGCCAGATCTTTGGGCCAGCCAAAAGTATCTCCTTGGTGCCTTCAGCCTCAGTGTTCTCCTGGGGGTGATGTCTTTCTCCTCTGAGATGAGTCCTACCAGGGTAGAGCTCATTTTGTGTTGAGTGTTAACTAACGCCTGGTAGGATCAAAGCTCAGGGCACAGTCAGTGTTCCTAGGGCCATATTTGCCCTACTGAGTCCTCTCATGTTGAACTGACTTTTGCTTAGGGTACTACTGTTTCTTCTCTGCATGCACCCACTCACAAATTGCAAGCACTCAAAATAAATGCCACCCTAGTCCCTCCAGCTTTTAAGTTTACTCTCCTACAAAACTAGTTTTCTTCATCACACCCAGGCCACTTTTTGGCCACTCCAGGACTAATAGCATCCCTAAGGTTTGTCCTGATGCCCTTATATATTGGCCTCGAGGAGAGATGGCAGCTATTTTGTATGACCATAGACAGAACAATTGACCTCTCCAAGCTTTCATTTCCACATTAGTCAAATGAAAGAATTGCATTAGGTTGTTTCTAAGGTCCCTTCCAGCCATCAAATCTTATGCTTCTATAAAGAGATGAATTCCCAGCAATGCTTGGATAGAGAGTTGGAACTGGAATCAGGAAGACCTGAGTTCATACCTCACATCACACACTTATCAGATATGTGACCTTGGATAAGGCACTTGGCCTCTGGCTATTTCTGTCTCCTCACCACCCCCAGGAGAACACTGGGAATAATATAGCACCTATATCCCAAAGTAGTTGTGAGGATAAAATGATATAACATTTGTAAAGTGTTTTGAAAACCCTAAAGTGCTATATAAATACTAGCTTTTTTTAGTGAAGAATTAAGGAAATTTCAAAGAAAACCATTTTGACTGCTAGCTGGTTCCCTTCTTGCTGGGGTCACTTATTGTACAAACACTTTACTTTGCCATGATTTTATGACCTTTCTCTAATCACACCCTCTTTCACCCTGCTTCTTTCTAGTCTAAATATAATTGACCTCAGTCTGAATTTCCATCCTGTTGTTGATCCTTCTGTAGATTTCTGATAGTTTTGGTTATTGTCATTGTTGTAAGAAGAAAAGCAAAAGGTCATGGGGGGCAATTATAGGGGATAAAGGCTAAGTTCCTTGAGGGCAAGATATGTGTCTTATTTATTGAAAAGAATCTGGGGAAAACAATGGGAAAAGCTCACTACCTCTAGAGACAAAGGCCTCTGCCATTTGCCAGACCATAGGTGATTCTTTGACATGGGGATCAGACTTGACTAGATGTCCTTAAAGATTCTTTCCAGATCCCCAACTTATGATATTATACCAACATACCACACCAGTGTCTTGCATAGTGTTCAGTCATTTTTCAGGCAAGTCTGACTCTTCATGATCCCATTTGGGGTTTTCTTGGCAAAAATATTTAAGTGGTTTGTTATCGCAGATGAGGAAACTGAGGCAAAGTCAAGTGACTTACTCAAAGTCACACAGTTATTTGTATTTGAGGCCAGATTTGAACACATAAAGATGAATCATCCTGATTCCAAACTCAGTGGACCACCCACTCAGAACTACCCAGTGCACCACCCACATGCCCCTTGCATAGAGTAGGTGCTTAATAAATATATGCTGGTGATCCAACCATTCTAGAGAGCAATTTGGAAATATGATCAAAGGGCTATACAACTGTCCATAATCTTTGATGCTGTAATACCACTACTGGGTCTGTATCCCAAAGAGATAATTTAAAAAAGGGAAAGGACCTACTTGTACAAAAATATTTATAGCAGCTTATTTTGTAGTAGCAAGAATTGGAAATAGAGGGGATCTCCATCAATTGGGGAATGACTGAACAAATTGTGGTACATGTTGGTGAAGGAATACTATTGTGCTATAGGAAATGATAAGCAAGATGATTTCAGAAAAATCTGGAAAGATCTGCAGGAACGGATACAGAGTAAAATAAGCAGAACTGGGAGAACATTGTACACAATAACAGCAATATTGGACAATGATTATCTGTGAAAACTTGGCTCCTCTCAGCAATGCAGTGATCTGGGAAATCCTGAAGGACTTATGATGGGGAATGCTATTCACCTCCAGAGAAAGAACTGTTGGATTTGAAATGTGGATCAAAGCATACTATCTTTCACATCAGTGTATTTATGATTTTATCTTGGTATTTTGGTTATATATGAGTGTGCTCTTACAACAATAACCAATATGGAAGTGTGTTTTACATGATAATTAAAAACAACAACAATAAACAAACAAACAAACAAATAAATAAATGTTGTGTGCAATTAGGTGGCTCAGTGGATTGAGAACCAGGCCTACAGATGGAAGGTTCTGGGTTCAAATGTGGCCTCAAACATTGCCTAACTATCTGTCTGTCTATCCATCCATCTGTCTATCTATCCATCTGTCTATCTATCTGTCTGTCTATCTATCTATCTATCTATCTATGTCTGTCTATATGTCCATCTATCTGTCTGTCTGTCTATCCATCTGTCTATATCTATTTATCTATCTGTCTGTCTGTCTATCTATCTGTCTGCTTCTCTGTCTATTTATCTGTTCATCTATTTGTCTGTTTATCTACACACATACACATATACAAACATACACATCATATAGGTATTTATATATGTTGGCTTTTGTGTGCCAACTTACGTATGGTTGTATTTAAAATAATCCCCACTGCTAAGAACCCTGACTCCGTTGATAATAATAGCTCTCATTTTACATAGCTGTTTTAAGATTTGCAAAGCACTGTTCATAGATTATCCTATCTGATCCTCACAAGAACGCTGTAAGGTGTTATTATTATCCCTTTTCTTATAGACAAGGAAATTGAGAACAGAGAAGGTAAATGGCTTGTTCAGGATCACATAACTGAAAAGTATGTGAGGGAGGATTCAAAGTTATGTGTTTCCTGATGCCAGATCAAGCCTGCTTATATAATATTCTATTCCCATTAGCAGAGAAGGGAAAGGCAGAAGCCTACATAGATGCCCAAAGCAACAAGTTTTTGGAAAACAGCTGGTGTGTATATATAGCAGAGGCAAAGCCAGCTGGCCAAGAAAGGTAGTTCGACATGGGAGCCAAAGCCATTCAGGAAAGCCAAACACAATTAAAGAAGATGGGAGGACAAGGGGCAGACAAATGGCTTCCAAGTCCATAGAAGCAGAAGATGTAACTGGATTCATGTTCTACTGTCTTTAGGTAACTGTGAATGTCTGTGCCATGTCTGCTTATCCAAATCCCAGCCATCAACAGAGCCCCCGTCCCCAGCCAAGGTTCAAATGCCAGTTCTTCCATGCAGTCTTCCTTGATTCCTCAGATCTGAAGGGCTCTTGCTTTCCTCTGGGTGCTTTCACCAATGTTTTATTTATAAGGGGATTAACTAGAATCCAAAGTAAAATGTGATATCTATGTATTTATCTTGTCTCCCCTCTTAAATTGTATATATATATATATATATCTTTATTAGCTAGTATGGTACCTTGCTTGGGGTAGAGATGTGCAAATGCTTGTTGGCTGGAGTCCTGGCTCTACCTTTTAGGATCATAGGATCCAAGATTCATAAATTTAGAGCTGGAAGGATCCATGGAAGTCATCTAATTAAACTCTCTCATTTTACAGAAACTGAGGCAAAAGAGATGAGATGATTTATCCAGAGAAATAAGTGGCAGAAGCAAGAGTTGAACTCAGGTCCCCAAACACCAGATCCAGCATTATTTCTACGAGACCATTCTGCCTCCCCACTTTAGGACTTTTGGATTTCTGGACAAATATTTAATCTTTCAGGGTCTCAGTTTAGTCAGATGAAAAATGGGGATAGATTAGGTGATTTCTAAGATTCCTTCTACCTCTAAAAATTATAATCCTATGAATGAATGGGAACATGGAACCCAAAGTCAGTTAAGTAGGGAAAGGATTACATAGAAAATCAATTTACACAGTGAAATGATTTGTGAAAAATCTCTCAGGGACATGATTTACAAGCCAACCTGGAACTGATACATAGCTGAGGACTGAAGGGTGAAGGTGCATATCAGGTTCCAATTCAATTGAATTCATTTCAATTCAACAAAAATTTATTAAATACCTGCTGTATATGACATCAAGTGCTAGGTGCTGGACATATAAAAAGAAAAATGAAATAGCCCTTGCCCTCTTCTAGAGGGAAAAATGGCCTACAGTAAGTACAAAATATTTATAAAAATAAATGCAAAGCAATTGTAGGGGAGTAATAACAAGGAGGTAGAGCTTGAATGGAGATTTGAAAGAAGCTAGAGATTCCATGAGGGAGAATGGAAAAGTGAAAGCACCCCAGGCATGAGGGCTAGCCCAGGGAAAGGCATGGCAAGTTAAGGTTGAGATGTCTATTGGACATCCAGGTAAATATGCCCAGCAGGCAGGTGTAGATGTGAGACCTGAGGTCAGAAGAAAGATCAGAGCTGGATTCATATACCAAAGTGTCATCAGCAACAGAAATGGTGGTTGAATCCATGGAAACTGATGAGATCATCCAGATAGTGAAGAGGAGAAAAGAAAAGGGCCCATGATAGATGCCTGGGGGGTATGTATCCACACATAGCAGGTAGGGAGTAGGGATGGAGATCCTACAAAGAAGACTGAGAGGAATTGGTCAGGTAGGAGGAGAAGTCAGGAGAACAACGTAGTTGGTTCGGTTGAATGCTACAGAGTCCAGTCCAATGGGTTTAGCAATTAAGTGACATTGGACATTTTCAAGGGGATGGTAGAGACAGAAGCTAGATTTAAAGGAAGCGAGAAGAGTGGAAATGGAGGCAACAAATATAGATAGCTAAGAGGTTCTCTGTGGAAGGGAGAGTAGATATTAGATGACAGCTCAAGGGGATGTTAGGATCGATTGAAGCTTTTTTAAAGATGGGGGAGATGGGAAGCAGGGAAGGATCTAGAGACAAAAACCAGGGAGAGAGAAAATAATTGAAGGGCAAACCCCTGGTAGAAATAGGAAGGGAAGGGATCCAGGGCACAAATATAGGAGAGAAGCATGAGAAGAGAAAGGAAGCTCCCGCCATTCTTGGAGATGGAGTGCAAGGACAGTTGGAAGTGAGTGTCCAGAGTCTGGGCTTGGTGGAAGGCTTGGAGAAACTCCTGCTCCTCCTTTTCAGAAACTTGAATAGAGCATCATTTCCCTCTACCCTTGACTGGCTGCTTTCCCTCTTAGGGGACCTCTGATTCAACCCATTGCAAATCCCAGTGTTCTATTCCAGGTCCTTTATCTCCAACCTTCACATCTTGAAAGAGTCTAGGAACAGGCACTGATTGGTATCTATTCTCAGGGAAGAACTTTCGAGCCTCAGAACCCCTTGATGTATAAGCGTCCAGGGGTCCATAAATCCTCCAATTAGCTACAGCCAGAGCTGCCTCTCCTGTTAATGGGACTCTTTCTCTTTCTCTGAGCAGCTGTTCTTCCACTCAGTCCCCTTCACCAGTGATTAAGGAGTTCACTTTGTGGGAAAGAATTGGGAGGGGATAGTGATGCCCAAAGACCCATCAGAGAAATGATCAACAGGTTAATGAGGATGTCTATGGGCTTTGTGGGACCAGGGGACCTTTCAGCCTGCCCCATATTCACTGCTTTCTATGACTCTTGGTCAATATATGCCCAAGAAAAATAACCATAGCCTCTTACAGTGATTTGGAGGTTACAAAGCACTGTCTGCCCAACAACCTTGAAGGTAGGTAGTATGAGTGTTACTGCTCCTGTTTTATAGATATAATAACTATGACTCAGGATGATTAAGTGACTGAAGGTCTTATCCCTATAGCTTCTCTCTCCCAGCCTCCAATCTCTAGTTTGGGTCAGGCTAAACCAGAAATAGATTTGGGCACTGAGAAGACAAGCACTATTTCTCCCCACCTCCACCCCCAACTAGGATTTAGAGCTGAGTAAGTAGTCTGTCTCCTGCAGCAAAGCACTCTGATAGAGTCTTTTGTAAAATAGGATGTTGGGCAAGATACTTATAATGTCTAAAAAAGAGGGGGTAGGTTATATGCAAGGCCAAACTCCTTCAGAAGGTAATGGGGCATTGCACATCATTTCGAACTGGAAGGGACTTAAAGAAATAGTATTAAGTAGATAAATGAAATGGATTTGTCATGCTCAATGTTTGTTCAATTAATGAGTTTTATCAGACTCAATGCTATGCGTGTGGGACCTGTGATCCTCTCCCACAAGAGGACCCCATCTCTGAATGGAATAGACATATCCTAATTGGGTGTGTGTGACCCCGTAAAAGGAGACTCAAGCTTTTTCTTGTCTCTCTCACTTGTTTCTCTAAACCCAAAGTTCTGGAAGGGGATGGAGAATCTCTAAAATAAAGCTTACGGATGGCTCTCATTTTGGGCCCTTCCTGTAAAAGGCATTCATTTTATCAGAAATGACAGCTATTTGTTTCTTCCATCATAGAAAATTTTAAAACACAAATAATTCAAAAGCACTTATTAACAAATATAGAAAACCAGAAATCTCCAATCCATCACCATTATTATGTTCTTCTTGAAAGGTAAAAGCACTTTGTGGAACTGGCAAACAGACATTTTGCTTTCACCTCAGACCTGCAACTATTCAAACAATTCACAAAGTCCATTTCTTCTTTCTAGCCAGTCATGGCTTCTCAGCCCTGTCTTGGAGGGGAGTGTACTTTTCTCTTCCAAGAATAATTTTTTAAAATAGGAATCAGCTTCCACTAGACAACTGACACTATCCAGAGAGACTCAGGAAATTTAGAACTTACATACAAAGGCAACAAAAGATAGCTAAAGCCTCAGCTCACCTAGGCCAGCCTATGTAGGCCAGTACTTCCATATACTAAAGCTATGGACTACAATTGCTGATGGAGGAAAGGTGGGGGACAAGAGATGACCTCTCCCTCCAAGAGCAAGAGGAACATAATTTCTCTTCACTTTTTCTCATATAGCCCTTCCAGAACCTATAGCCAATCACATCAAACACAATTGTTATAACCAACATTGTTGACTAATTGAGAGTTGTTCCATCATTTCAACAAAGGTAATTTCCTTCAACAAGAATCTGGCTTATATGCCTAGTTCCATGGAAGATACTTCAACAGATCAGAGGAACCCCAATGGATTTCATTTTACTTACAATGTTCAAATGTTGCATTTGGCCAAAGGGTGAATCCCACTGGACATTCTCTGCTCCTCTATATCATTCTCCTCAATTTAATTAATTAGGGTCTATTGCTAGGAAACCACTTAGCTAGTCAACCAGTGTTGCCCTAATAAGGATTTTCCACAAACATTACACAGACTATTTCAACAAATTGTATGGAAAGGGGAAAGGGACCTTTGTTTAGGCAGGATTTAGGGCAAAGTTCTCCAGCTCTTCCCCTTCCCTGTCATCATTGCTGAGTGCTTTCCTGATAATTACTTTTGTCCTTCTTTGGATCTTTAGGGTTTAGCTTCCTAAACACCAGAATACTAAACTTAATAATAAATAAATAGATAAATAAATGAGTGACTAAACAGTACCTAGCTTCATGATCTCCTTGACTAAAGAGGATGAGTCACAACTGCCTGCTCCTGAATTCCAGAGCTATAACTTCAGAAGTAATGAATTTACTTAACTTGACTTAAGTGGGAGTGAGTAGTGTAAACTTTCCTGCTAATCAAAGTAAAAAGAAAAATGCTATAGTTACCCTTTTGTGTATCAGTCTATAATAGTGAAGCCTTTTAAGCAAAAGATCTGAAATTATGTTGATTAGTCCTGAGGTATACTGGCCCAGACCATCTCTCAGAAGAATAATAACACTCCTTTCCCACCTCTTGATCTCTGCCCCTACCTCAAAGGAAAAGCAGCTTGGTGGAGAGGTAGCAAGGACCAGCTTTAGAGAGAGATTGAAGAAGAAGAGGAAGGACTTTCAATGGAGGTGCTATAGAGCAACAGAAGCAGCAGCAAGGGGAACCCCAGGACCACGCTAAGAGAGCCCAGAAACTAAGGTGGAGACAAGAAGCATAGAGGCACAATAGGTTGACAGGAGATGGAGCCCTGAGATGTATTTTAGCTACTTTGTCATGGCTTTATAAGCACCAAGTTGTCCAATAAGTAGCTTTTTTATCCCAATCATTGCTCCCACTTCCACCCCACCTTTAAGAGTCTACAAAGTATCCCAGCCCTTTGTGTTATTCTGCCCCCAATTAAATGCTACGTTCTTTCTTTTAGGGTTTCTGCCTGGTGGTTCAAGCCATGTTTGCACAATTGTGATTGCTTAAAATACAGACTCACACTGAACATGGGCAAAGACTTTCAGAGTTGCATGGGGCATGCGCAAAAATTTTGGATAAACCAATTACATATAGCCTTGGATTCTAGTAGGACCATGAGAACTTAGCTCCATCTAGTGGTGCCTGAGCTAGGGAAGTCATTCAGCCCCTGGTCACTGACCATCTGGCACTGAATCCTGTTGGATCCAAGCTGATCATACCTCATGAAGTTCTAGGGAGGTTCTATAGGACTCCCAGGTGATATCACACATCCAGATGCCATAGCACCCACTTTGCATCACCAAGAGAATGGTACCAATGTTTGAACAATATCAATATGTGAGTGGCAGGATAGATTGATGACATAAATATCCTCTGGAGATTTGAAGGTGAGTGTAGCTCTTTACATTAAATATTAGAAACCTATAAAGGAGTTACTATATTAATACAGAGAGTTTGATCTTTAAATTTGATTTTAAACTTGACCACACAGAAACTTGAAGAAATTAGTTTGTCCAAGGTCATCCCTCAGTAAATCATAGGGTTATTAGCATTCATACTTGAGGACTCTGTCTCAAGATCCGGTATTCTGTATGGTACATTACTGTAATGGGGGTGGCGGGAATGTCCCCAAGCAATTATTTCCTTCTAGTTTGAAGAAATTACAGGATATAAGAGGTAAGAAAAAATACAAAGTGGCAAGGTCTTAAAGAAAGTTGAGTACTTTCTTAGCAATTTTTTTTACTTTCTTAATTTTTTTTCTATTTGAGTTTCCCTCCACAAAAGGATTAATATGGGAAAATATTTTACATGATTTCACATGTAAAATTTATATGAGATTGCTTACCATCTCAAGGTGGGGTGGGAGCTTGAGGGGCTGGGTGTGAGGGAGAGAATCCAAAACTCAATATTCTTTGGAAAATGTTGGAAACTATTTTTTTCATGTAATTGAAGGGAAAATAAAATAAAATTTAATGCAAAAAAGTATTGTTATTCCTTTATGAAATTTGAAGAAGTTCTTGAAACTTTGGATTTACAGAATGGCAAGGCATTTGGTGGTTAAAGAACCATCCACACCCTTAGTGGCCTTCAAAAGGCAAGGCTTAGGGGGCAGCTGGGTAGCTCAGTGGATGAAAGTCAGGCCTAGAGACGGGAGGTCCTAGGTTCAAATCCGGCCTCAGACACTTCCTAGCTGTGTGACCCTGGGCAAGTCACTTGACCCCTATTGCCTACCCTTACCACCCTTCCACCTATAAGTCAATACACAGAAGTTAAGGGTTTAAAATAAAAAAAAAGTTAAAAAAGAAAAGGCAAGGCTTAAAAAAAAAAACCCCAACAAAAAACAAAAATAAAGATAGGAGTTCTTAACTCGATTTTCATGGACTTTTTTTCTTTTTTCTTTTTTTAATTGATGATATCAGTATAATTGGTTTTCCTTGTAATCCTCTCTATTTTATTTTATGTACTTAAAACTAAATCTGAGAAGGGACCAATGGTTTCAACAGACCACAGAGAGGTTTAGGATACATACAAAAATCGTTAAGAACTCCTGCTCTAAGGAAAGGGTTCACTTTTCAGAACAGGAGCTTTGGCTGCCAGTTAGAGAAGAGGAATCTAACTCTTGAGAGGAAATGTTTCTCACAAGGTATTTAACCTGGGGCTCATGATGCTTTTTTTTAAAAACCCTTACCTTCCGTCTTAGAGTCAATACTGTGTATTGGCTCCAAGGCAGAAGATTGGTAAGGGTAGGCAATGGGGGTCAAGTGACTTGCCCAGGGTCACACAGCTGGGAAGTGTCTGAGGCCAGATTTGAACCTAGGACCTCCCATCTCTAGGCCTGACTCTCAATCCACTGAGCTACTCAGCTGCCCTCTAAACCCTTACTTTTTGTATTGGTATTAATTCCAAGACAGAAGAGCAGCAAGGACTAGACAATTGGAGTTGTGACTTGCCCAGAATCACCTGGTGGTGTATGTGTGTTTTTAATGACTCTGCACTTATTTTTTTATTAATAGAATTTATTTACAAGTGTCTCAGCCCCTCTCTCCTCTCCCTGCATCATAGGGGGTATTATCCAAGAGAGATGAGTTTATATAAATTATGTCTTTCATGTTTCCATTTTTCAGTTCATTCTCTGGAGGTAACATTCACAAGATGCTCTTTAAATTTTAAATCTGTAGCTGTGTATAATGTTCTCTTGGTTCGACTCATTTCGCTGTTCATTATCCTATGTAATTCTTTCCAAACTTAAAAAAAATTAGCCCGTTTATTGTTTCTTATGGGGTACCAGTATTCCATCACAATCATCTACCACAATTTGTTTAGCCATTCCCCAATTGATGGGTATCCCTCAATTTCCAGTTCTTTGCCACTACAAGGAGATGAGTTCATAGCTCCACCAACAGTGTTTTAGTGTCCCCATTTTTCCACATCCTCTCCAATATTTGTCATTTTAGCCAATCTGATGGTTGTGAGATGATATCTCAGAATTATCTTGGTGCAGTTCTCTAATTAACAGTGATTTAGGCATGATGTTTTTTTAAAAAGAAATTCAATAACTACATTTTGACATATCGATTTCCTTTATAATCCTATTTTTTTTTTAATTATTTTATGTATTTAAAAACATTATTTTGAGAAGGGACTCACAGGATTCACTGGACTTCCAAAGGGGTCTATGTCATGCAAAAAAGTCAAGAACCCCTGGTTTCTCCTTTCTAAATGAGGTGTCATTAGCCAAGGCATCTTGTATCAAAATTACTCACCTAGTAAGAGACCCTGCACTCAGAAACGAGCAGGCCTGGAGAGTCTAGTGAAGTGACGTTCCCTGAAGATACGCTGAACCCAAGAGGAGCAGTAGAAAGGCATTATGAGAAAAGAAAGGACATGGGAGGTGTGAAGCATCAGTCCTAAGATTCCCTGATCACTAACATTCCCTAACACCTGTGTATGTTTCTATCCATGTACTTTAGGCATGTGTCCACCCTTTCCAATGAAGTTATATGTATGTTCAAATGAATGTGCCCCAGGTTTATGAAGGGACTATTTGAAGATGCTGTCCTTACAGTGCCATTTCAGTAAATGTCTTTGCTTTGAGGTAATCCTGTCAACAATTGATCATTAAAATAAATGCACCAATGAGGGGCTCAGGAACTAGTTTTAGGAGTTCAGACCCACTGAGTGACTTGAAGCTGCAGTAACTGCCACTCCATTAGGGACTCAAGATGAAAACCTATGAGTAATGATTTGATGTTAGCCCCAGATGGGATGCTACACCAAGCATTCTTTCCTTCCTTCCTTCCTTCCTTCCTTCCTTCCTTCCTTCCTTCCTTCCTTCCTTCCTTCCTTCCTTC
>NC_058133.1:463493117-463524350 GCF_016433145.1 Gracilinanus agilis
AAAGAAAGAAAGAAAGAAAGAAAGGAGGACAGAAAAGAAAGAAAGAAAGAAAGAAAGAAAGAAAGAAAGAAAGAAAGGAGGACAGAAAAGAAAGAAAGAAAGAAAGGGAAAAAAGAAAAAAGAAATAGAAAGAAGGAAAAAGAAATAAAGAAAGAAAAAGGAAGAAAGGAAGGAAGAAGACAGAAAAGGCAAAAGAAAGAGAGAAAGGAAGGAAGGAAGAAAAGAGATCATCATATATAAGAGGTGAGTGATCCCAGAGGGACAGCCTGAATTCTGCACTAATACTCATAAAATATTAAAATAATATTTTTATCTAGGACTTCTAAGAAGGACTTAATGTGGAAAAGAATCTAGGATAAAAAAAGGTCCCAGTGCTTATCAATTCCATTCAGTTAAAAAGAACTATTCATAACACTCTCTGTGTTAGGCATTTTACTGAAGACAAAAATCAAAGCAGTTTCTGCCCTCAGGGAATTTATATTCTGCTGGGGAGCAACATGTACCCAGTTAAGAGAATACTAAAAATATGCATGTATGCAGTGTAACACACATCACACATGTATGTATTGCAATGTATATGCATACCCATATGTATGTGTGTAGATCTATACATGTATTCCTACCTCTTACTCTGACGTATCAGTACAAAGGCTGCCTGGGCTGACCCACCTTCATGCCAAAGCAGTTCTCTGAGATAGCCAAGTGACAGTTTTCATCCTAGTTAATCTCGCTGGGATCTTCCCTCTCAGATAGGAAGGTGCCAGTTATTGGCCAACACGAGAGCTCCACACGACCCCAATGGGGAGGGTGAGTGGGGGGGAAGGGGGAGGAGGGGGTACTAAAGTTTACAGGAAATGGCAAGGCTGGGTGTGAAGGTGGGAAGGGGGAGGGCAAGCTCAGTATTCACTGTAGAGACAATCTGCTCCAAGGGAGATTCTTGAGCTCCAAAGGTTTTTTTTCCCCCTTTGGAGGGGATTGTCATAAAAGGTTTGTCCAGGTAGAGGTCTTGAGGGAGTAACTTCTTAGCCAGTTGGATGAGATAGTAGTGGATCCAATAAGGCTGTTAACTTGATTCCTCCCTCCTAAATAAACTCCTGCTGAAGTCGTGTTGGCTTGGATTTATTGAAGGTTAAAGAGGAGTGTACTCAAAATGTCCAGAGAGAGATACAAAGCATGAATAGCATCTGTGTCACGCAGGAAGTATCCAAGGTGAGATTTTGACTCAATTAGGTAACCCGGAGGATAGAGTTCTGGGCCTGGAGTTAGGAAGATTCATCTCCCTGAGTTCAAATCCAACCTCAGACACTACCTGTGTGACCCTAGACAAGTCACTTCTCCCCATTTGCCTCCATTTCCTCATTTGTCAAGTGAGGAAATGGCAAACCACTACAGTATCTTTGCCAAGAAAACCCCAAATGGGGTCATGAAGAGTTGGACACAACTGAACAAAAAGACTGTGTGATCCTGCACAAGTCACTTATCCCCATTTGCCTTTGTTTTTTCATCTGTAAAATGAGCTGGAGAAGGAAATGGCAAACCACTCCAGGATCTTTGCCTAGTGAACTCCTGAGCTCCATTTCCCCCCTTTTGGCACACCCTAAGATCAGCCTTGGATTTTCAAGGGAAAGTTTCTTCTTGAAAATAGCCCATTCTCTTTTGACTGAATTAAGAATAAAGGCTGAATGAATGAATGGGCAGTAAGAAGATCTATCTGTCTAGAATAGAGGCTACATGTTGAGGAAGAATGGGAAATAAGGTTGGACAAAAAGGGGGCTGAATTAAAGGAGGCTTTTGAAATTCAGGCAGAGGAATTTAGACTTGATTTAACCAACAACTGAATTATTGTAGGTTCTTGAGCAGAGAGGTGACAGAATGGAAGAGATGTTTTAAGAAGATCCTGCTTGCCATGATGTAAAATAGATTCACATCAAACTCAGTCTGCAAAACTCCTGACTATTTGCCTGAACAAGATTAAAATGTTAATTGGGAGATGTTAAAGAAAGTAAATAAAATTATAATACAACACAGATAGTGTTAATTTGTGGTTTTCTTTTTTCTCTTTTTTAAATTAAAAATTTATTTTTCAAACATTTTTCCATATTTCCATGATTCATTTTCTTTCCCTCTCTTCTTCCCTCTCCCCTCCCAGAGCAATTCCACTGGGTTGTGTAAATGTTATCACTTGATACCTATTTCCATATTACTCATTTTTACCGTAGAACTGAATCCCCATAATTTGTGGTTTTCTAAGTCAAAATGCTGCCTACAAGTATGATACTGCAAGAGTAGAGGGTGGATTGGAAGGGAAAGAAATCAGATTAGTTTAAGGCCACTAATGGAGGAGGCCTTTGTGCTACCCCCAGAATAAAGTAATGGGAGCCTGGACTAAGATGATATCGGTAGAAATGGAAGAAAGAATGAAAGGATTTAGAGGCAGATTAAGAGGAAGGACCTAAATATATGATTAGAATGATTCTAATCTGGAGGACTGGAAGAATGTGTGTAGCAACAAGTCAAGTCAAGATGACAAACGCTCTGAAGAAATGAAGACTTTGGGAAGGGGTCTTTCACCCCCAAATCTATGAGCCTACAAACAAGTGGATGCAGATGACTGGCATACAGACAGAAAAATTGGGTTAGGAATTATTTCTCTGTTGATGATGCTTGAAGCCAGAAAAGTAGATGAACTTATTGAAGTTTTAAAATTTCAAATCAACCTTGCAGATAAGAACAATTATGGAGTCCTCAAATACACTGTCCTAACCTCCCAGCTCCTGACCCACTGGCCTCCCAGGTAGGGCGGTAGAGGAGAAAATGAAAGGAAACATCCCATGTTCTCCAGGCCTGGCCTAGCAGGCATGTAGCTATCTGCAAGGTCACTAGCTTCGAAAACACAAAACTTCAAGATGGAATGATGAAGCCCCGGGTGCCTGGCCCTGTTCTGGAGAATCAGGAGGCAGCTCTGGGAAATGGAAGAGGCTTCTCTGCTACAAAAGAGTGATGGCAAATGAATTTTCAAATAATTCTCTCCCCTTTGTCCTTTAACCCCAGGAGATTACAGAGCCGGTTAATGACAGTTCTTGTAATTTGCATTTCAAAGTAATGTATGCAAAAATAATAATACATTTCAGCACACGCTCCATTAGCATATTAAAACAAATTGGCTTTGGTCCTCAGCATTTAGATCAAATTCATTTTACCTCTCATTTCCTCACATGTATTTTGGAAGGGGGAGCAGTAGGGAGAGGTAAGGGGTGGGAATAAGAAAAGTAAAGACAGCACATATTTGTGAGTTGAGGATTATGGGATTTGGATGTGAATTTGACAGAGGACAATGGCTGAATACCTTGCAGGGGGAAACTTTAAAAAATATTTTAATTAGACACAATTTGCCTCCTTCCTCTCCCACTCCACTCCTTCCCTCAACCCCACCTGAGAATATAAGAAAAATAAAACTCATTACAACCATGTATAGTTAATCAAGACAAATTTCCACATTGGTCATATCCCCCCCAAATTTGTCTCATTCTGCCTTCTAAGTCCTTCACCTCTCTACCAGGAGGCAGGAGCATGTTTCATCATTAGTTCTCTGGAATCCTGACTGGTCATTATGCTAAGAGTTCAACTCAGTAGTATCTGCCATATTTATTCATCCATTCTCCAATTGACAGGCACCGGTTTAAACTCCCATTCATTCATTGCCTCCTCAAAAAAAAGCTATAAATATTTTTGAACATCTTTAGGATTTGTATTGCTTAGAACTAATGCCTCTCTTAATCTGCCTCCCTTTAATTTCTCTTCTCTCCTTCTTCCCTTAACCTATTTCCCTAATTTTTTAAAATTTGAACATTTTTATTTAATTAATTGATTTAGAATATTTTTCCATGGTTACATGATTCATGTTATTTCCCTTGCCTGCTCCCACCCCCACCCCAAAGTCAATGAGAAATTCCACTGGGTTTTACATGTGTCATTGATCAAGACCTATTTCCATAGTATTTATATTTGCATTAGGGTGATCGCCTAGCATCTATATCCCTACCTATTTCCCTATTGAGTGATATGTAATTCTGTACTCAACTCTGTGTGTCGTCCAGTTTGGATGAGAGCAAGATCCAAGTGTTAGCCATCCCCTCCTTCTTGTTTGTATAAATACGTATTGCATATCCTGATTCTGCAAGATAATTTTCCTTTCCTAACCTTCCTTTCCCTTCCCCTCAATCTATTTCTGCTTCTCTCTCTTTCTATTCTTTTCATAAGGTCATCAAAATATAGTGGGATCATTTCCCCAGCCTTGTCTGATTGGATTTCTTCTTTGATGTGATATTATTAAGATTCAGAGGGCAATCATGTGTTATCTTTCCATACTTGAAAGTAAGCAGTTTATCCTTATTTAGGCCTTTTTCATTATTCGTTCTTTTGTTTCACTTTACTCTTGGGTTTGAACATCAGAGTGTCCATGTTGGTAGGTGGCCCAGTGAAGAGAATACTGGCCCTGAAATTAGGAAAATCTATTTAAATCCAGCCTTAGACACTGTCTGACTCTAGGTAAGTCACTTAACTTCTGTTTACCTCATTTCCTTCAACTATAAAATATGGATAATAATAACATGAATGTCACAGGGTTATTGTGAGCATCAAATAAATTGAGATAATGTTTGTAAAGTACTTAGCACATAGTAGGTGCTACATAAATGCTTATTCCTTCACTTCTTCCCTCCCTTCCATGTAGCTCAAGCTTCATCAAGAATACTTTGAAGTCCTCTATTTCATTTAAGATATGATTTTTCTCCTGTAGCATTATACTCAGGTTTTCTCGGTAAGTTATTCTTGGCTGTAAATCCATATCCTTTGCCTTCTGTAATACTATATTTCAAGCTCTCTGATCCTTTAAAGTGTTGGCCACTAACTCATGTGTGACCCTTGGTATTTGAATTTTTTTATTTCTCACTGTTTATAATATATATGTTTTTCTTTGACCTGAAAACTTTGGATTTTGGTATTATGTTCCTAGGAGTTTTCATTTTGTGGGTTTCTTTCAGGAAGTAATTGGTAGATTCCTTTTATTTCTACATTTCCCTCTGTTTCTAAAAAATTCTGGACAATTTTCCTTTAAGATTTCTTGAATTGGATGTCTTGAACTCAAAATGTTTTAAAACAAATGGCAAAAATAATTTTACATATAATTGGGAAAAAAGAAGATAGGGGATGTCTTGGCTCTTTTTTGGTCTTGGTATTCAAAAAGTCCATTGATGATTAATTTTTTCCCTTGATCTGTTTTCCAGGTCAGTTGTTTTTGCTCCAAGATATCTTCTTTTTTTTCTATATTTTTAGATTTCTGACATCATTTTGAAAATTCTTGTAGCTTCATGGAGTCAAGAAGCTTATCTTTGATACATTCTAATTTTCAGGGTGTTTGTTGTAAGGTTTTGTTCCTCTTGTGCCAAGCTGATAGTTCCCTTTCCAATTCTTTTTCCCATAGCTCCAATTTCTTTTCCACTTTTTTCTTCAAGTGCTTTCATTCTGTTAATTAAAAAAATACACAAAAACCTGTTGCTTCATCTCTTCCAGGAATTTTAGTTGAATTTTTTCTCCAATCTGTATTTTTCTTTGAGGCTTTGCTTGTAGATGTTTTGCTTGGAGTCATTCTCTTTTCTGGATTTGAGTCTTGAGATTTCCTGAAACTATAATAGTTCTTAATGGAGGGATTCTTTTTTTTATTTGCTCATTCTTCCAGCCTACTTACACTCTTTAGACATGATATTTGGGCTCTGTGGCACTTCTGAAGGGAAGGACTGAATTGGTCTTGTTGCTTCTTTCTTTTTTCTTTTAAGTTTTTAATTTTTTAGAATATTTTTCCATGGTTACATGATTCATGTTCTTTCCCTCCCCTCCACTCCCCACCTGACACATAATTCCACTGGGTTTTACATGTATCATTGATCAAGACCTATTTCCATATTATTGATAGCTGTAGTGGGGTGGTCATTTAGAGTCTACATCTCAAATCATATCCTCATCAACCCATGTGTTCAAGCAATTGTTTTTCTTCTGTGTTTCTACTCCCACAGTCTTTTCTCTGAATGTGGATAATGTTCTTTCTCATAAGTCCCTCAGAATTGTCCTGGATCATTGCATTGCTGCTAGTAGAGAAGTCCATTATGTTCAATTGTGCCACAGTGTATCAGTCTTTGTGTATAATGTTCTCCTGGTTCTGCTCCTTTCACTCTGCATCAATTCCTGGAGGTCTTTTCCAGTTCACATGGAATTCCTCCAGTTCATTATTCCTTTGAGCACAATAGTATTCCATCACCAACAGATACCACAATTTGTTCAGCCATTCTCCAACTGAAGGGAATCCCCTCATTTTCCAATTTTTGCCACCATAAAGAGTGCAGCTATAAATATTTTTGTACAAGTCTTTTCCTCTGTGACCTCTTTGGGGTATAAAAGAAGTAGTGGTATGGCTGGATCAAAGAGGGCAGACAGTCTTTTAAAACCCTTTGGGCATAGTTCTAAATTGCCATCCAGAATGGTTGGATAAGTTCACAATTCCACCAGCAATGCATTTATGTCCCAATTTTTCTGTTGCTATTTTCTTGGGATGTCCAGTGTTGTATTAGTTCAGGGCCTCAGGGACAGGTTAAGGACCAAAATGTTCTAATCCAGGGCAAAGTATGATTGTTGCTTTCCTGATCTGAGCTTTGCAAGTTCCTGCCTAGGTCTGAGTTTGAGCAAATGAAGATTGCTATTGGGTTCAGCCCCTATTTACCTGCTATAAAAGTTTTTTGGTTCAGAATATCAAAATTGTTGGCTACCGTTTGTTCTAAGATTCCTGCCTTAGTCGTTCCTTTGTAGGCTGGGCTAGTTGCTGGAAATGATACTCTGTTCTGCACCTGGGGTCTGAGTCACATTGCTGCTGCTAGCTTCTGAACTTCCTCCTTTCTTGGTACAACTCCCAGAGTCTTCCCTATCTGATAAATTCACCTCCATATGCAGGTCTCCTTCTCTTTCTGCCCTTCATCAGAACTGGGTAGTAGGTAACAAAGCATCTGGTTTGTACTTTACCTTATTGAAGAACCCTACTATGGGTCTGGTGTTGTTCCAGCATGGGTTTGGAACTTCCTTCTGTACTGGTAGCAACCTCTCCCCAGGCACTGGAGTGCTCCTGGTCTAGTGTGCTACTGCCCCAATCCCACCCCACTATCAGCAGACCTCTCTGACTCTTTATAAGTGACTGATTTATTGTGAGTTTTTCTGGATTTCCCTATTATTATTTGGTCTAATGGATTTTTCTAGATTTGTTTAGGGAGTTTTGTGAAGGGGAGCTCATCATATCTCCACCCCGACTTTCCATTTCTTGCTCTGGACACAGTAATTAAATCATTAGTGTCACTGGTTCTGGAAAGAGTATATTGATTGGCTTCCCTAAATAATAGCTCATCATCCTTGCGAATCTCTGGACCACATCTCTCTTCTTGGCCACCCCTGCCCATGTTTTGTTTCTCCCCATTATGAAGTGTAAGATTAAAATCAATAAACAATAACTCCAAATATTATATTTTATAATATTTATTAATAATCACTAGGAGTAAAGAAATAAAAAGGAAAATATCTAACAAAATAAAACCATGTGCCCAAGCTAATCTACCTGTTCAAAAAGTCCACTCCACCAAAGCCACAACAGGAAGACCAGAGGAAGAGAGGTAGAAAAACGGAGAATTTATATCCTGCCTACATCAGTACGTAAGGACAAGAGGAGAGTAGGGTGCTGGGAAATGGAGTTCAAGGGTACAAGATTTCTAATTACACAGGAGTCAGGTATTCCTGTAGAGCAGGTATAGTCTCTCTTTTTGTATGTGTGCTTAACAGGATACCTGGTACATATAGTAAGCACTTAATCCATTTACATTCATTCATTCATTCATTCATTCATTCATTCATTCATTCATGTCTTCACGTGTTCCCTTTGGCAGCAACTTCAAGGAGTCTCAGGGTCTCTATCTCTGCCCCCACAATGTCCCAGTGTGCAAGGTGGCAGCTGGGTGGCACAGTGGATAGAGTTAAGGACCTGAGGTCAGGAAGACCCGAGTTCAAATCCAGCTTCAGACAGTTACTAGTTATGTAACCCTGGATGGGTCACTTAGTCACTTTTGCCTCAGTTTCCTCATCTACAAAACAAAGATAATCATAGTATCTACCTCTCAGGGTTGTTGTAAGATCAAATGAGATGGGCAGCTATCCCATCTCTAAATCCAGCCTCAGACTCTTGCTAGCTCTGTGACCCTGGGCAAGTCACTTAATACTGTTTGCATCATCTGTAAGAAGGAAATGGCAAACCCATCCAGTATTAAAAAGAAAAAAAAAAGATCAAATGAGATAATAACTATGAAGTGTTTAACACAGTGTCTGGCACATAGTAAACACTACATAAATGTTAGCTCATTATTATCATTAAAGCAAACTATATATAGTATATACATATATATACATGTGCTTATATATAGGACATACTTAATGAAGAGAAGGCACCAGCTTTAAGGAGGACCAAGAGGGGCTTCCTGTAGAAGATGGGGTTTTATCTGGGATTTAAATTGCCTCTGACAACTCTCTAAGAACTATACGTTGCAGAATAAGTGGTCTTCTGCATTGGTAAAGTAAGTTCCCATAATGGGAGTTCCATGAACCAATGAAATTACAGGTTTGGTTCAAAAGTAAAAAGGACTTAAAAAAGAAGCAGCCCCCAGGAGCCCAGATGAGAAGAGATGTAAAGAAGACTCTATGGAAGGAGAAAGGAGAGGCAGCTAGCTAGGTGGTTCAGTGGGTAGAGCACCAGATCTAGAGACAGAGGGGCCTGGGTTCAAATTTGACCTTGGACATTTTCTACCTGTGTGACCCTGGGCAAGTCATTTAACTCCCACTGCCTAACCCTTTTCAATCTTCTGCTTTGAAATTGATATTTATTGTTAATTCTAAGATAGAAGGTAAGGTGAGATAGGGGAGGGAGAGAAAAACAGAGGAGAGAAAGAGAGAGAGAGAGATGGAGGGAGGGAAGAAGGGAGGAGGAAGGAAGGAGGAGAAAGAGAGAGAAAGAGCAAGAGAGGGAGAGAGAGGGAGAGGGAGAGAGGGAAAGAGTTAAAGAGGGAGGGGGAGAGAGAGAAGGAGTGAGAGAGGGAGAGAGAAAGGGAGAGAGGGAAAGAGTTAAAGAGGGAGGGAGAGAGAGAGAAAAAAGAGAGAGAGAGGAGGGAGAGAGGAAGAGAGAGAGAAAGAAGGAGAGAGAAAGAAGACTTTCAGGCATCAAGTATCAAGAACTATAAGTTGCCTTCGTTTGATATTGGAAACAGATGAAACACTTGACTTGGTCATGCCCTATATCTTTTGTGTAAAAGACAAAGCCAGTTTGAGACTCAAGCATTTAAGAATCTGGCAGCAGAAAGATATTCCAGTCAAACCCCTGGAAGAAGGAGTCACTTAGGGTTGTTGGAGGAGAAGAATCTTAGTCTTAGCCCACCCTTTCCCTTGACTAAAGGAGCACCTTGTCATCTTTGAGAGGTCCTGGAAGGTTTGGACCATCAGCAGCAGCTCTGACAATGTCCCATTTTAGGGAGCCAAGGAGAAATGAGAAATTGAGGAAAGGAAGCTTTATGGCTCTGTACATAACCCAGGAGAAAAGCCATACCATGCTATGAAAGTCTGTATTCTCTTTGGTTGGTGGATATGGATTGCATGGGCCTCAGAGAAGGAGAGGTTAATGAATGATGGTGGTAGGGGAAGAGCCTGGAAGTGGCAATGGCAGACAGGCAGTCCAACTCCCCACCTTACCTAAAGCCACAGAGCTAGTAAATAAGAGCAACAATAATAACATTTTGCAAAATCTCTCAAATATGCCTCCTTTTCTTCTCCTTTTTTGCCACTCCCGTGGTGCTGGCTCTTATCACCTCACACCTGGCCTATGGCAGTAGCCTGCTGGGGAGTCTGCCTGCCTCAAGGCTCTCCCCAAACGAATCCCTCTTCCATTTACCACCAAAATGGTTTTCTCAAAGTGTAGGTTCAACGACGTCACTCCTCTCCCTCCACTCAATAAACTCCAGTGGTTTCCCGTTACCTCCAGAATCAAATACAAAATTCTTTGGCATTCAAAGCCCTTCATAACCTAACTTCTTATTACCTTTCCAGTCTTCTTACACCTTATACCCCTGCCATGTACTCTTCAGTTTGGCAACCCTGGCCTCCTGGCTGTTCCATGAACAAGACACTCCATCACTCAGCTCCAAGTATTTTCTCTGGCTGTCTGCCATGTCTGGAATGCTCCCCTTTTTCCTCTCCATCTCCTGAATTCTCTGGATTCCTTCAAGTCCCAACTAAATTTCTGTTTTCTACAGGAAGCTTTTCCCAACCCCCTCTTAATTCTAAAGCTTTCCCTCTGCTGATTATTTTCTATTTATTCATTATTTCCCAATTTCCCAATTGTTTCCTGTATTTCCTATTCGTCCTGCCTATAGCTTATTTGAACATTTTTGCTTGCTCGTTGTCTCCCCTCTTAGACTGTGAGTTCCTTGAGGGCCGAGAATGTTTTTTTGCTTATTTCTGTATCCCCAGCACTTAACACAGACTCTGGTATATAGTAAACATTTAGTAAATGGTTGGTTGGTTAGTTGTCTTTCCTGCTCAGAGAGGACCAAAATGATATCCCTGGTGATGTCTTTTGACACACCATAAATTGGATGAGGCAGAGTTGCGCAAAGTCCTCCAGCTTCCCTCTCTCTCAGAGTCATCATCCAAGTCCAGTGGCAAGACAAAAGTCGAGAAGACCGGCAATGGCTCGGGATGCAGTGGATGGCCTGGGCTTCTTCAATGTCCAACCAAGCTCTAAGCATTCCACAGTGCTCACTTCCACTGCTTTCGTGGCCATTGGAACAAATTGTTCTCATCTGCCCCTTCCGCCTGCTTGGGGTAGACACCCCCCTAACTCACCGTTGGTCAAATGCTTATTGACCAACTGACCTCTCTAGGCTTTCGTTCCTTCATTAGAAAAATGAGAAAATTGGAGTCAATAACCTTTGAGGCCCCCTCCAACTCTAAATCTATAATCCTAAGCAACAGGAGGGGATTTCTTAATGCTAAATAACTCTTAAAAAAAAAAAGTCCTTATCTTCCATCTTAGAATCAATCCTATGAATTGGTTACCAAGCAGAAGAGTGGAAAAGGCCAAGCAAGTGACTTGCCCAGGGTCACACAGGTAGGAAGTGTCCTAGGTCAAATTTGAACCTAGGACCTCCTGAATCTAGATCTGGCTCTCTATCCAGAGTCAACTAAGAGCCCCCCAAATACATTTTTGTATTTTATATCTATATATCTCTACATAAATAAAACCAATCATATATAATTGTATTATTTATATATTAATATATTATAGTATACATCTGTAAGATTAAAAATTAATATCCAAATACTCCAAGTATATTTTATAAAGTTTATTAAAAATAACTTGAAGTAAAAGGAAGGTAATAGCCTCAGNGGATGCAGTGGATGGCCTGGGCTTCTTCAATGTCCAACCAAGCTCTAAGCATTCCACAGTGCTCACTTCCACTGCTTTCGTGGCCATTGGAACAAATTGTTCTCATCTGCCCCTTCCGCCTGCTTGGGGTAGACACCCCCCTAACTCACCGTTGGTCAAATGCTTATTGACCAACTGACCTCTCTAGGCTTTCGTTCCTTCATTAGAAAAATGAGAAAATTGGAGTCAATAACCTTTGAGGCCCCCTCCAGCTCTAAATCTATAATCCTAAGCAACAGGAGGGGATTTCTTAATGCTAAATAACTCTTAAAAAAAAAAAGTCCTTATCTTCCATCTTAGAATCAATCCTATGAATTGGTTACCAAGCAGAAGAGTGGAAAAGGCCAAGCAAGTGACTTGCCCAGGGTCACACAGGTAGGAAGTGTCCTAGGTCAAATTTGAACCTAGGACCTCCTGAATTTAGATCTGGCTCTCTATCCAGAGTCAACTAAGAGCCCCCCAAATACATTTTTGTATTTTATATCTATATATCTCTACATAAATAAAACCAATCATATATAATTGTATTATTTATATATTAATATATTATAGTATACATCTGTAAGATTAAAAATTAATATCCAAATACTCCAAGTATATTTTATAAAGTTTATTAAAAATAACTTGAAGTAAAAGGAAGGTAATAGCCTCAGTAAAGAAAGAAACTTCCTGGATGGTATACATGAGGCCAAGCCAGCCAGAGAGAGAGCCCCAGGGCGGGGACACACACACCTGTAGCAATACAACGATACAACGCAAGCACACAACTTGGGGATGAAAAGGAAAGGGATGCTGGGTAATGTAGTTCAGAGGTACAAAAATTTCTATTTATATACATTGTATACTATAATATATACTAAAGAATTTTTATATAAATATATATTTATATAAGTGTAAGTAAATATTATTATAATGTAACATATATTATTACATTATATATTATTTTGTATAGTATATATTATTATAATATGTATGACATATATAATAAAATAATAAAAAATAGAACTCTATTTCCAGGGAGAGGGAGAGGCTGTATCCCCAACACTTGGGACCTCTGTTCAGTTCCCTGGTATGCTATAGAATGTCCCCAGGGCACGTAGGGCTTATGGGCCACTGATGTGGGCCATTCCAGGGCTCTGTCTGTCTTTGTGTTCCGTGGCCCAAGCCCAGGAACTCAGCCTTTCCAGGCTGACCTCTGAATCTGAGCTCCCTTAATCTGCTTCCTCATCTCCTCCTCTACATGGATGATTCCTCATCAAAGGGCTTAACATAAGATTAATTCCAGCCTGCCAGTCTCTTTCCTCTTATCTGCTTAAACATCTTTCTCTGGCTCATTTGCGAATTTTAAATCAACTTGTTAACAACCTACTTAGTTGCTTTATGGGCCCAGCACATAGTCAGTGCTTAATAGCTGTGTTGATTGATGTCAAAGTTCTGGTGCCGATGGTGGAGGGAGTGAAACCTTTCCCTGGATTTTCCGGCTGCTAGTGTCTCCCCCGTGAATTTGCCGTGCCTTGACTTCGATTCTTGATGGTATCATCTTATATATTTAGGATGTTTTTCTCCTGAAAGAATGGAAGCTCTTTGAGAACAGGGAGGATTTTATTTTTTGTCTTTGAATATCCAGAGGCTAGCATACTGCCTGATAATCAACCCATCAACCAACCAACATTCTTTTTTTTTATTATTATTTTTTTATTTTTTAAACCCTTACTTTCCATCTTGGAGTCAATAGTGTGTATTGGTTCCAAGGCAGAAGAGAGGCAAGGGCTAGGCAGTGGAGTTAAGTGACTTGCCCAGGGTCACACAGCTAGGAAGTGTCTGAGAACCAATATTCATTAAGCACTGAAAATGAATCAAATGATGTCCCTTGTGCTAGAGATACAAATAAAGGAATGAACAGTCCCTGTCCTCGTTGAGCTTGGAGTTTAAGTGGTGTGGAGAGGCTACATCCTTAACTAAGGGAGGTCAGTCACATCTGACTCTTTATGACTCCATTTGGGGTTTTCTTGGCCAAGATACTGGAACAATTTGCCATTTCCTTCTTCAGCTCATTTTACAGATGAGGAAACTGAGGCAGACAAGGTTAAGGGACTTGCCCAGGGTCACACAGCCAGTCCACGTCTGAGGCCAGGCATGAAGTCAGGAAGAGGAGCCTGGCACTCTATCTTCATCGCCACCCAGCTGCCTACACCGGAAGAGAAGGAAAACAGTTTAAATGGAGGAAATCGTCTATTGGTTAAAGCAGGGGTTGGCAAACGAAGGCCTTGGAGAGGCCAGACATGGCACGATGCACTTGTTTATTCTCCCTGTAAGTGAAGAATGGTTTTTACATTTTTAATAATGTTTTGTCATATTTTTTTAAATGTAAAAACTAGGGAGGGTGGGGGGTTTTGGGGGAGAGGGAAAGAACATGAAACATGTAACTATGGGAAAATATTCAAAATAAAAACCAAAAAATTAAAAATAAATAAAAATTAGACAAAAAAAGTAAGTAAATAAATGAATGAATGAGCAGATAAATAAATAATTAAATGGAATGTGAAAACTCTTAGAGGGTACACAGGATGGTGTGTCTACAAGTAAGTAGCTGGGGGGGGAAATACAAATATGGGTGACACCATCCTTGCCCTCGAGCACTTTAAACATACATAGCCGGGCACACAATTCTACAGGTACACACACGTTCTCAAACAAATCTATTCATATTTATATATATTTACAGTCATACACATACACTTATACAGCAATTCTCCTTTGGTGCGTGAGAAAGAAGTCAGGATTTGTAGTTAATGGGCCAGGATTCACTCGCTTAGATCTTCTAGTTACTCCGTAGTACCTTGTTGAAGCTTCAATTTCCTCACCTATAAAATGGGGGAATTGGACTAAATGATCTCAGACGGCCCCTCTAGCATTTGCTATTTTCCTTTGTCTTTTTTTTTCCCCCTTAAATCCTTACCTTCTGTCTTAGAATCAATACTGTGTTTTGGCTCCAAGGCAGAAGAGTGGTAAGGGTAGGCAATGGGGGTCAAGTGACTTGCCCAGGGTCACTCAGTTTAGGAAGTGTCCGAGAGCAAATTTGAACCCAGGTTCTTCCATCTCTAGACCTGGCTCTCGATCCATTGAGCCACCTAGGCTCTGCAGACCCTTAGCTTCTTGATCACTTGGCTTAAGATGAGAGCTTCTAACGAGTGGGATTTTTCACTTAGGAGATGTTTCACAAATTCTTACAAAAGCATAACATGAGTGAATACGAATTTACCCATTTGGCCTGAGAGAGCAAATTCATAGACAATATTCTTGAACCCCCCACCACCCCAGGTAAACCTCAGATAATCCTCTAATCTAGCCTCTTGGGGAGAGAAAGGAGATTTTCTGGGCAGCCTCAGCCTTATGGGTAACCTGAAGTTCAAGAGTTCAGAATGGGATTTTTTAGCAAAAGAAACGGATTTCCTGAGCTTAGCTTCTTTGAGAAAAATGAGGATCGTGCACATAGCCCCTGAGGTTAGAGGAGCAATCAAGGGCATCCATGATTTGAGGATGTGGTCTTTGCACCCATTGATTTTATAAAGAGTGATTCAGGGGGCAGTTAGGTGGCTCAATGGATAGAGAGCCAGACCAGGAGATAAGAGGTCCTGGGTTCAAAATATGACTTCAGATAATTCCTAGCTGTGTGACCCTGGACAAGTCACTCAACCCCAATTACCTAGCCCTTACCACTCTTCTGCCTTGGAATCGATATTGATTAATCACTATTGATTCTAAGATGGAAGATAAGGGTTAATTAATATTGATTAAAATAATATCAACTAGTTGTTAGTTAATATTGATTAATAATAATTAAGGGTTAACTAATTAATATGGAGTCTAAGATGGAAGGTAAGGATTAATATTAATTAATATCATTAATTAACATTAATTATTAGTTAATATTAAGAGTTAATTAATTGGCATTTATTCCAAGATGGAAGGTAAGGGTTAATTAGTATTTATTAAAATAATTAATATTAATTAGTTATTAGTTAATGTTGATTAATAATAAGTAAGGGTTAACCAATTAATATCGAGTCTAAGTTGGAAGGTAATGATTAATTAATATTAATTAATATCATGATTAATTAATATTATAATTAATATTAATTATTATTTAATATTTGGGGTTAATTAATTGGCATTTATTCCAAGATGGAAGGTAAGGGTTAATTAGTATTGATCAAAATAATTAATATTAATTAGTTATTAGTTAATGTTGATTAATAATAATTAAGGGTTAACCAATTAATGTAGATTCTAAGGTGGAAGGTAATGATTAATTAATATTAATTATTAGTTAATATTAAGGGTTAATTAATTGGCATTTATTCCAAGATGGAAGGTAAGGGTTAATTAGTATTGATCAAAATAATTAATATTAATTAGTTATTAGTTAATGTTGATTAATAATAATTAAGGGTTAACCAATTAATGTTGATTCTAAGGTGGAAGGTAATGATTAATTAATATTAATTAGTATCATTAATTAACATTAATTATTAGTTAATATTAAGTGTTAATTAATTAATATTGATTCCAAGATGGAAGGTAAGGATTAAAAAAACAAAAAGTGATTCAAATCATGGATGGTGGGTAGAAGTGTTTGCATCTATAATAATTCTAAGACATGATTGCCTTAATAAGTCAAGTTTATTGACTATGTAAATGCTCCTCGTGTTTTCTGTATATGTTTAAAAGCTCCTGTGAGTCCTTGGATTATCTTTGGTGTTTTCTATATTTGTTCATTGTGTCTTCTGCCTAATGTCTTCTGAATGATGCCTGCCTTACACCTGATACTCATATTTTAGTTTTGAGTATCTGTAAAGGAGCCAAGAACTCCTTTGACGTACAACAAACCTAGACACGAGCTGTTTCTAAGCTATAGTTGGATATTGCCCCAAAGCAAACTCCAAGTAGGGTCCTAAAAGGCCAAAGAGATTTAAGTCTCTTCAGTCATCTGTCAGGACTGGACGCCATCGCTTTGGGAGGTCTCTGGCCCATGAGGCCCATGAACGATGCCTGTAACACCTACAAAATATAACCCGGCTGTTTTGAAGACCACCTCAACAACTTCCACATACTACTCTATGCTGTTCGATAATAAATTAATGTATGTAAATGAGATTATGGATGTGCATATATTATATATGTAAATGAATGAGATAATGCTTGTAAAAGCATTTGGTATGTGTTTTCAGACCCTTTCAATGCATTCATTAAATATCCTGATTTTTTTCTCTTTTTCAATTTTTTGTCATTAAAAATATTATTTATCATATGGGATGGCTCTCTGGAAAGGGGAAGAGGAATGGGAGGAATTTAAGGAAAAAATATGATGGTGTAAAAAACAAAGACATCAATAAAACTTTTTAAAATTGTATGAATAGAAGATTTAAGTTAATATTAATCAAGTCTATTTAGGCACGGATTTGCAGGTACAGGTTACAGGGTATCCAGCCTGGTTCCCAACTCCAGTTTTTTATGTCAACACTGTCTGGGGTTGGATGCCAAGTTACTTAGAGTCCTGTCCCCTGGTGGGAAGTCCTTTGAAGTCTCATTTATTTCTTGGCTCCTTCTAGAACCTGATTCCTAATTTGCTTTGGAGGACAAGTCAAGTCTTCTTCTCTGGACCTAAGCTAAGCTTTACAACCAACCATCTTGGTTCTCTTGGGTCCTATACTAGCTGCTGACTGCCCCTCTCTCCCACCACTGCAATCCCCACCAAAGAACACATTTCCTTATTTTTGTGGTTGAGTGATTTTCAGTTGTCTGACTCTGTGACCCTATTTGGGTTTTTTTGGCAAAGATACTAGAGTGTTTTGCCATTCATTTTACAGATGAGGGAACCGAGGCAAACAGGGTGAAGTGACTTCTCAGGGTCACGTGTCTAGTAAGTGTCTAAAGTCAGATTTGAACTCAAGAAGATGAATCTTCCTGATTTCAGGTCCAGTGCTCTATGCATTATGGCATCACCTAACTTCCCACTTCCTTAGATTGCTTCCAAGAGATTCTTACCTGGTCCTCAGGGAAGCTTGCACTGACCTGGATGCAGTTTCCTTTGCAGAGAAGGATAATAAAAACAACTTCTATTTAAAGATACCATTTTATTTATCCTCATTTTCTGTATGGGATTGAAACCCAAAGAGGTTTAATGATTTGTCTGAGGTCATAAAGTCAATGAATATACGGTAGAATTTGAACTCATATCCTAATTCTACATTGCACCCTTTATCCAGTACAACACTGCTTCTGCATCAGAGAGAGGGGAAGTAACTTGTTTGAGGTCACTTGAACAGTAGGTTACTAAAACAGATTTGAACCCAGAATGAATAATAGAGTTGAATAGAGTGAGAATAATAGCTCTTTCTATGCCAGTTTTTCAGTTGACAATAAGCCATCCTGAATGTGACCCATATTCTTATCAACCCCAAGAGGCTAGATTCAAGTATTTCCTTGGACCAAACCCAGAACTTTCTTTTTTTAACATTTCATTCCTTCAATGAACTCACAAAGAACCATATTCTTATCAACCCTGATTCCTTGGACTCTGGAGTCTGCTTCTCAGACTTTGAAAAAGTATCTCATTAGAGTTTCCATTGACCATTTGGCGAGTTCTTAACTTCACAGAACTTTCTGCTGACCTAGCTTAGGGCTTTAGGTCTTGATACAGGTCACTGAGTGTAAGTTTGGTGGTTTTAGATCTCGTAACTACCACCAAATGACATTTTTTTTCTAGTTTAGATCCTCTGTCCCCATTCTCTAACTTCTGATGTTCTTGTTTTAACCCTATACCATCTGCTTTATACAGGCAGATAAGTGGCATAATAGATAGAGTGCCCAGCCTAAAGTCAGGAAGATCTTCCTGAGTTCAAATCTGATATAAGAAACTGACTGGCTGTTGTAAGGGGGAAATGTTGAATATATTTGAAAAGGTTGGTTGCTAGGGGATTGAACAATTATCAATCCCCAATTAAGAATAACCTCAAGTTAAAATGACTTTTATGGAAATTTATTTACAAATGAGAAGAGGAAGTAGAAATAAGGAGATAAGAGAGAGGATAAGATCAGATAAGTAATGTAACATAGTAGGTAATTTGCTCCAATTCCCCTAGTTTAATCCAGGTAGATCTAATTAACCCTCTGCCAAGGGAAATCTGGCCTTGGGATCAGGAAACTCAGAAGCCCAAAGGGCCTTGGTGGTGAATGAAGCAAAAATTTTACCCACAGAGCTTCTATTAAAAGAGAAGTTCCCTTGAGAACCAGACCTAGAGACAGGAGGTCCTAGGTTCAAATCTGGCCTCAGACATTTCCCAGCTGTGTCACCCTGGGCAAGTCACTTGACCCCCATTGCCTAGCCCTTACAGCTCTTCTGCCTTGGAGCCAATACACAGTATTGACTCCAAGACGGAAGGTAAAGCTTTTAATAATAAATAAAGATAAAAAATAAAAGGGAAGTTCCTTAAGAGAAGTTCAGGAAGACTCGGTCTTTACTCTCACCACATGTAGTTCTAGGGGAAGGATTTAAGAACAATCTCACCAAGGTCTCAGGGCCCCAGCCAGCACTCCTCCATGAACCAGAAGACCTCCTTTAGGTCCCATTCATGAACCAGAAGAGCCCTGGCTCATTCAACTCTCTCTTTTTAAAGGGGCCTCTTTTGCATCACTTCCTGTGCCTTCCTCTTAGTTTGCATGTCCAATCACAACAGACACTTTTCTTAGGACTGCCCAGGAGGCAGTCAGTAAATTCTGATTAGTTACTCACTCTAGCACACGTGGGTTATAGACCACTCAACTTGTGAGTTAAGTGGAGATGTTTTCACCTTTGGTGATTAAATCCAAAGATGGGCAGGGTAGATTTAATCTCATTATCACACTGTATGACCCTAGGTAAGTCAATTGGCCCTGTCTGCCTCAGTTCCTTATCTGTAAAATGAGATAGAAAAGGAAGGGGCAAACAACTCTAGTATTTTTGCCAATAAAACCCCAAATTGGGTCACAATGATTGAAAAGACTGAACAACAAAGATCCATCTTAAATTCTTTCTACTAAAATACTACTTTGTGCCAAACTCTCCTTCTCTTCCTCCTTATCTAGCTTCTTTTTCCTTTCTTGTCCTTTAACTATGAATGTTCAAGCTTTTGACATAGCTCTCTGCCCTTGCCCACTATACATTTTTTTCCCTCAGAGATAATCACTTCTTCAGCTCTGATGACTTCTTCAATACAAATAACTGTCAAATCTATATCTCCAGCCCTGACTTCTCTTATGTTCACATTGCCAATTACTTTCTGGAAGGAGGAACTAAGTAGAAGTCACAGATGCAGAATGTGACTCAGCAAAAGGAAAGACATCCTGACAAATAGAGCTAGCCAAAAAATGGAATGGACTGCCCTGGGAGAAAGTAAGTTCTCTGTCTCTATGAATCTTCAAGAAGAGGCTAGATCAGGGGTCGGCAACGTATGGCTCTCGAGCCATATCTGGCTCTTTTGAGGGCCATATCTGGCTCTTTCTGCAGGAGCCATAAAGTCAATTTTTTTCAGGCACTATTACAGGAGCTCACACTGTGAGCACTGTACGGCTCTCACAAAATTACATTTTAAAAGTTGTGGCGTTTATGGCTCTCATGGCCAAAAAAGGTTGCTGACCCCTGGGCTAGATGGTCATTTGTTAGGAATGTATGTTGTTGTAGTTGTTGTTTAGCCATTTCAGTTGTGTCTGACTTTTTATGACCCCACTTAGGGACTTTCTTGGTAAAGATGCTGGAGTCATTTCTTTCTCTAGCTCATATTTATATTCTATCTATCCATCCATCCATCTACCTATCTGTTTATTTATCTATCTATCTTCTATTTATCTATATCCTCATCTATAGATGAGGAAACAGAGGCAAACAGGGTTAAGTGACTGTTTTAACAGGATCATACAGCTAGTGTCTGAGACTAAATTTGAATTCATTAAGATGAATCTTCCTGACTCCAAGACTGGAACTCTATCCACTGCGCCACTTAGCTGCCCCTAAGGATATTAAAGATGGATTCATTTGTTGGGGTGAGGATGACTTATGAGACCTTTTAAAATTTAAAATTTTGATGATTCTATGATTATCTGCATGTCCTGCTATAGCCTCAAATTGAACATGCCTTAAATTATACATCTCGGGGGCAGCTGGGTAGCTCAGTGGATTAAGAGCCAGGCCTAGAGATGGGATGTCCTAGGTTCAAATCTGGCCTCAGACACTTCCCAGCTGTGTGACCCTGGGCAAGTCACTTGACCCCCATTGCCTACCCTTTCCACTCTTCTGCCTTGGAGCCAATATACAGTATTAACTCCAAGACAGAAGGTAAGGGTTTAAAAAAAAATTATACATCTCATGGTACTCTAGTTCTACTACTGGTACCCCAATTCTCTAAAATGTAGTTTTGAAATATCAGACTCCTTTCTTCTCAGGCCCCCACATCTAGAGGCATTGTGTGATACAGTGGAAGAGTGTTGAGGATGGGGTCATCATTCCTATGTTTGAATTATCTCTTCTACTTGTATGGTTGTGGCAAGTTGCTTAAACTCTCTCAATGTCCTCACTGGTAAAATTTTGAGGCTGAACAAGATGACCTCTAAAGTCCCATCTAGCTCTTTATCTATGATCTTATTATATTCTTTTAGAGTATCTCACATGTCCATTTTTTCCATTCTCTTCCCAATACCAACAACCCTGTATGGACCCTCAGGAAAGAATCTCATAGGAAATCAAAGGATAAATTAGAAGAGAATTTAGGGGTTAATCTCATCCACCTTCTTCATTTTACAGATGAGGAAACTGAAACCTGGAGAAGGAAAATTCCTTTCCCAGAATCACAGTGTTTCTGAGAACTTTTTTTTTAACTATTTCATGATTCTAATAGATTCCAAACTTCAGAAGCTCTGTATGTGAGTTCTAACTCTGTCCCTTACTTAGTTCTGTGACTTTTAGCAATTTACCACTTCTGACCCCGTGTGATCTAAGGTAAATAACTTAATCTCCCTGCACCTCAGTCTCCTCAGCAGTAAAATGATGGATTAGGACTAGATGACCTTCTAACTACTTCACTTCTAACTCTGGATCTATGAAACTATTTCACCTCTATAAATCATATCTGTAAGATGGGGAGTATAATATTGGCACCCTTTATCTCTTGGGAAGAATTCTGTAACATTAGCGTGCCATATTAATTGTTAACTAATTAATTGTTAAGTATTGTTATAAAGGATTCATCAGATATCAAGTTGAAAATAGACATTATATTTGATTTTAGCAAAAAGACAAAAGAAAATTACAATATCCTCTTTATTAATCTGCTCGTTTCCAGTCTATGATTTAATCCTTTTTGCTTTACCACCATCAGATTAATCTTTCTAAATTATTCTTCCATCATTCCTCTGTTTGAAAATTTTCAATGAGTCTCCATCCCCAAAGCACTTGGGATTTGTAAAATTCATTTGGAGCCAGAGGTTGCCCTCATTGATAGATACTCTGCGATCAGGGAATGGATGACTTTACCAAGAGAACAAAGTGAGATAAGTCATGATAAAAATCTATGGTACAGCCTTGGAAATAGGAGGACCTGGGCTCAAATCTGACTTCAGACACTTTCTAGTTATATGACCCTGGACAAAACACTTAATCCCAAGGGCCTATGCTTTTCTGCCTTGGAACCAATGCTTAGTATCAATTCTAAGGCAAAAGGTAAGGGGTTTGTTTTTTTAATCTATGGCAACGAGAAACTGAGGCACAAAAGTCTGAGCATAATTTATTGGCAAGTCTAGCAATGACTAATAATAGAAGTCAATGACCCCTCAGTAACCAGAGACACACCTTACAGCCAGAGCAGCCTTTTGTGTAGTTTGATTACATAAGTTCATTTCCTAAGGTCTAGTGGTACCAACTAACCCAAGACTGTGATTGGTCCATAATGATGCTGACTTGCAAAATGGAGGTCTCCAGAATCTACAGTAGTGGAAAATTCAGAGTTGAATATCCTCTGGAAAGTCCCCAACCCCAATAATACCATGTACTAGAGAAACCCGGTGCTAGGAAAAAACATCTCCTGACCAGGTTGAATCATCGCCCATGAATCTTCTTTATCTCTCTCAAAAGGCCATATATAGTCTTCTCTCAAAACTTTTCTACCCAAATCTATACAAAATAAAGCCAAATCTAAGCCTAGAAATTGATTACTAAAACTCTTAACTATTAATCGATCAATAATCAAAAAACAATTTCACAATACTGATAGAGGCAGCTTGTTGGTGACCAATAATTCTCCAGGAGTACAGCTCTGATTCCAAAAGAATTCTGCAAACTCCTGCATTTAGGGGTATTTGATTTACTCATGAAGGTAGCTGGGATCTGCTTACCCTAGCTTAGAGCATCCAGCTCCCTTTACCCATTTCAATAGAAAACTCCACAGCTCCCTAATCTCTCTGGGCCACCTGGAACTGCTCCTGAGCATGAGCTGGACCAGTTGCTCAGGGTTTCGTGGGTATGCATCTTCACTCTCTCAGATTAGACCAAAGCAGGTACTGGGGATAGCAGGACAGGGGTAGGAAGTCTAGAAGTCTTGTACCCTTCTTCTCTGACCGAGGACGTCCACATCATTTCTTGTTGTTAAACCCATAATTAGCTTACAGTGGATTTAGCTATTTCTGTTCCTTGAAATCTCCACTGGTACCTGTAGATAGTAGTCTGCCTACTTTAGCGGTATTCGAACTGGGTCAAGCACAGTCAGTTGAGATGATAGTATCTTTCAGCATTAGAATTAAACCAAGGGAAATTCCAAGAATAGTCACTTGCTAATGGACCAAATTGACTGTTTATTGGTCAAATTATGAATATACAGGAACAAACTCTGAGATACGTACCTGTGTGGGTATTGTTCTAGCGACCAAGGAGATACTGAGGTGCCACTCAAGACCATTGGCCCAAAATGATGCAACCCAACAATGAATGGGTGTGGGGATTTTATATGTACATATTTAATATTTATACTAATAACACAACTGACATGATATAATTAATATTAATGTGATAAATATGATAAATGATATTAATATGATAAATGTTAATGACAAATTAAATTTTTTCTATATTATTTTTTTGGAACCATAGTTTAACACTGAAACTCTAACACTGAAAATTAAACTTATTGGCCTTTTAGGTCATTGCACAACTGTTTTTGGTCTCCATCATGGTGTATATTTCTATGTGAGTACAGGAGTTTGTGTGATGTGTGTGTGCTTTTTGTTTCAAGATCTCTAAAGCTCCACTTTATCAAAAAAGAAAACTAACCTTTCTGGTGCCAATGATGCCCAAACCTGGCTTAAATATTCTCTGGGTCCAATATTCATCCCTCCAAGGATCCTTCTCCTCCTTTCTGAACCCAGACTGCTATTCCCTTAGGTTTTTGAGGGCCAGCATTCATGCTGCCCAGAAAGGGAGATCCTGCTAAACAGTGGCCTTCTTGGCCATGTAACATCTTGTTCCCACAACCGCTACTTTCCTAGTTTGGGGAGCTGGACAGGGAAGAGGTGGGAGTCATGGTTGGGAAGTTCTTGCTAAATTTTCGGCTTCATTCTGACATCCCTTCTCTTGAAGGGGAATATCTGAATCCTGCTTCTTGCTTTGGTCTGATTCCTTGCTTTTTCTTCTTTATCCCTCCTTTTGTGCAATCTGTTTGTTTATATATGTTATATATCCATATATATATTTTTCTATACGTGCACTTTGTGTGTGTGTGTGTGTACATATCTATGAATTTAGCACAAAAACATTAATAACATCTAGCTAGGATGGACTAATAGAGATCACATATTTTATCACAAGTTAATATTAGGGCTTAACCAATTACAGTAGAGGGATCATCAAATACTATTATATATGCTTTGTGTAAATACACAGAGATAGATAGGATATAAGCAATTCAAAGGTTTGATAGAATGGCAATCTGATTTAAAAAACCAAACCAGTTCAAATAGTCCTCTGAACTATTCTGGACAGATCCTCTAGTCTCATATACAGGTGTAGATTTTAAAATTAATATTCAATAACTAAATATGAGATTTAATATGATTTATTAATATTTAACTTGAAGCAAAGCAAACTAAAAAGGCTAGAGAAACGGGGAGAGTGCTGACTCAAACGACTCATGTGGAAGAGAGCCCAATAGAGGCGATACCCAAAACTTATATACAATCACGTAAAAGATGCACCTAAACAGAAAGGAAAAGGGAATTTGGGAGCAAGGGAAGAATTCTGGGAGGTGACGTCTAAAGGATACAAAATTTCCACTTACACACATGGTTCATCCTCCTACAAGAAGTCTTCTAGGGTGTTGAGTATTGCCATATGAAGGATTCATGGGAAACCATGGACAAGAATGGCACCTGATGAGAAGGCATGGATAGGTTTTGGTCTTTGCTATTGGAGGGAATGGCCACATCGACAAGCCATTAAACAGTGGAGGGGGTCTAATCTGGTCCTGCTATTATTAGGAGATAATGCATTTTCCCCAAAGCAGAGGAAGAAAAAAAATGGGAGAATTTGGAGTATTTCCCGACTCCGACTCCTCCTTCATGAGAAGCTGACTCAGAAACAGGGACTCATTAATTTTATTCATTCAAAAGAAATGGGCTTCGATGACTCCACCCTCCTCCCCTTCGGTCCCTCCCACTCCCCCAGATCGGCACTGTCAGTCACAACTCCCAGGGCAAGTGTCTACAAGACCCAAAACATCCCATGTTGTCACTTGAAATTAATTTCTTCTCCGATGGCCCAATGCAGCCCAGTGTATTAATACCCATGATGGGTGATCACCTTCAATAAATCACGCTGGCTCTTCTAATGTATCTGGCATGAAATATTCAGGGCTGTTAATGCGTTTCAGTTTAAATAGTCACCGGGGCTTTAGTCCAAATCGTCAGTGAACTTTGGTTTTATCATATTTTAGCATAGGTCAAGCGTGGAGAGCAGGCTAATGGCTCCGGGAAGAGATTCCAAGAGGCCAGCCCCATACAGAAAGTATGGACGTGTGCTGTGAATAATGCAGAAGCATTTGGGGAGCCCGAGTGGCTAGAGTTCCTGACTGGGACCCGGAACTCCTGATTCCGTTCCCAGATGGGTGTGGATTTGTCGTGGGATTTCATTCCTTCTTTATTCATTCGATAAACAGTAGGCACCAACTGGGTGCAGAACATTGTGCTAGGGGTCGGAGGTCCTGGTTAGGGTGGATAACAGATTGAGGGAAGACTCGATTCCTTCTCTCACTAAACATAGGAATATGACCAGATAACTATGTAGGAAACTTCCAAGTGCAGAGGTTTATTGCCGGCCACATGTAACTAATAAAAGGGGGTGGTTTAGAATGAAGGATTGAAAGTAAGAGAAGACTTCTTGGTAGGGCTCCACCTAAGGAGGGTTTGTTCTGGCTTCTCTCTCTTTCATTTGTTTGAGAGCTATTTGGGAGTTTCTTCTAATCCTGCCTAATATGTACTTATCTGGGACTAAGGTTGGGGATTCAGTACCAAACACAGAAGTTTAAAAAAAAATGAGCCCTTAATCTTAGCCTGTTGCTATTGTTGTTATTTTTTAAGTCAGGTCTGACTCTTCATGACCCCATTTGGGGTTTTCTTGACAAAGATACTGGAGTGGTTTGCCATTTCCTTCTCTAGCTCAGTTTTTCAGATGAGGAAACTGAGGCAAACAGGGTTAAGTGATTTGTTCAGAGCCACACAGCTAGTAAGTGTCAAGGTCAGATCTGAACTCAGGAAGATGAGTCTTCCTGACTCCATGCCTGGCACTCTCTCCACTCTCTCCACCTTGCTGCCCCGAATCTTAGCTTAGAGATATTTTTATTTTGAATGTAGTGACTTAAAACCTTGGTCAACTCTCACCAACCTTTTTCAGAGGGAAGCCCTCTAGCCACTGCAGCTCAAGAGACAGAGCAGTGATGTGGTCAGGGGATCCCCTAAAGGGTGCCTAGAAGCTAGAAAAGTTCAGTAGGTTGGGGCTAGTGTAGATGCTTCCCAATGAGACCAGCTGCAACCAGGAGAACAGGAGTGGTGCTTAGTAGAAACTGTGTGCCACATCCTTATGTCTACTAGACATCACATACCTTCTGAGACCCACAGGGAGGAATCCTAATAGGAATAGCAGGTTGACAACAGAATATAGAAGACTTAGACCTGGGACTTGTCTCTTTATGACTGGACCCTGGCCACAAAACTATTCCTGGCTACATTCATGCCCCTTTAAGTATTCCCTGGGTGGATCAACTCGAGTGATGGGGTCATAGTTGTGATAGAGTGTGCCTCAGCTTTACAGAGAAATCTCCTATTGCTACTTTTCTTACTGTGACATTTAATTTGCCTTTGTTTCCAGTTGTGCCCACTGACTTACTGGTAAAAAACAAATGTCCACATGAAGGTAGGAACTCATGAACCATGGCTTTGAGGAGATGCCCGGAGTATTAAGATATCCGTATTGCTGAGTTTAGCATAGTTTTTCTGAGGAGCCCATGTGTGAGTGTAAGGGTGCCCCAGTGGCTCCCCAAAAGGTATCTGAGGTGTGCAAGGAGGACTAGAACCTCTGGGGTGAGAGCTTGATGAGTCCTTTTCAGGGCTGCTCATCTACCTTTGGGGGCCACTTGTTACCTAGCTCTCACCCATGGCTCCAAGAAGCTGTAGAATACACAGAAGCCACATGCAGGTAAAACCATCTCAGCAGATGGGCTAAACAAGCTTGAAGGTAACCAGTGGGCTTCAAACCATCAATGAGTTAGGGAGATATCGACCTCAAGCATGTGAAGACTTCCCCCACTGGAATGGGCTGTTGAGAAGAATTTGTTCCAATGGTCATGAAGGTGGCTGAAGCAGGTGCTGTGGAGCAGATAGAGCTTGGTCAGACATTGAAGATGACAAGGTCATCCATTGCATCCTGGGCCACTGCCAGTCATCCTGACTTTGGTCTTGCCTTTCCCCTTTCCTACCAGGCTGCCCGTTCTCTGTAATTCTGAGATCATAGGATCTTAGGAGCCCGAAGAGCTCTTACAGATAATCCAATTCTATTTTACAAATGAGGAAACCCAGGTCTATAGAAAGGAAATTATTTGCTTGCACCACACAGACCTTAGATGACTCTGGAAGAGAGAGTGAGGCTGATGGCTCTGTGCAATTTTGCCTCACTTAAATCCAATACACTTGAAAGTCAAGACATCACCCTGTGGTGTCATTGGTCCTCTTCAAAACAAAGGATGAAGCATAATCATAATAATAACAGTAACACATGCATATATTAGAGGGATGCAAAATTAGAGGGATGTGAGGTCTGAAATTTGTATTGGATGGAAAAACGGGCCAGGAAAAGCTTCATAAAGGGCAGATGGAGTGGCCTTAGGAAAATGGGTCCGTGGCTTTCAAGGGTTTGTTTTTTCTAAAACCTTGGTTGTCCAACTGAAAGCATTTTTAATTTTATTATTTTTTAACCAATTACGTGTAATAACAAATTTCCACATAAGTTTTCCCAAGTTATAAGATTGAAGTTATTTCCCTCCTTCCCTTCTTTTCCCTATCTGGGGACTAGCAGGAGATTCGATCTGGGTTATACGTGTATTATCATGCAAATATACATATGTTTCCATATTGTTCATTTTTGTAAAAAACCCAAACCCCAAAACATAAACCCAAACAAACAAGTGAAAAAACTTATGCTGAAAACATTTTTAAACATTTCTGGAAAGTGAGAGCCAGAGAGACAGACAGAGAAAAAGGGCATGTTGGGGAGAGAAGAGCAAAATATTAAAACTACTGTCCTGTCAGAGGCTCCAAGCCTAACCAGAGGCTTGGTGGGGAAAACAAACAAACAAATAAAAACAGACTTTAAATTGTGATGTTTTCCCTTGCATAAATGGTCAGTAAACCTACAAATTCTTTCTAAAGCATTGTGATCGTTGTTTATTGATTAGTAGGAAAGGCAAAAGAAAATGAAGAGTAAAGGGTGGTGGTCATGAAATCAGTCTGTGTGAAACCACAGGAGCCTGGGATCTAATGGAGAAAAGTCTGCCTGCCTCTCTTCCCCACCCATCATCTACTGGTTCTCTGTTGGAATTCTGAGATCATCAGACCTTAGGAGCTAGAAGAACTCTTATAGACATCTAATACTTCCATTTTACAAATGAGGGAACTAAAGTCTATAGAAAGGAAATTATTTGCTTTGATCACACAGGTAGTAAGAAGCAAAGCCAAAATTCTAAGTTAGATTTTTGTGTCCCACATCGAGTTTTCTTTTCATTATACTATGATGCTCTTTCTGTATAAATTGGAGCCAAATCAAGACACTCTGGAATTGCAGGAACATCTTCCAAATGGGTGGATAACTTTGTTTTATCTTTCTCTCATTTTTCATCATTACCTACCATTCCTCCCTTACCATCTTCACCACTTTTCTATTCCATCCATCTCTAAACCTAGAAAGCAGTCATATCTATGGAGAATGTGCTGAGCCTGTCAATTTGGCTCGCACCAATTTATTAGAGTCTGGTCAGGTGTGATTCAAAGAAATTAGAAAGGAGGGATAGAATTTATTTAATGAGGCTCCATTCCTGGTGTTTTGTAGCCCCCTTTCAGCAGAATTTCAAGTGGCCAGTAAGGCCTCGCTCCTGAGATATCATTAGCTCCTGGTGCTCTGGAAAAGGAAGATGTATCAAAGAATTGTTAAGAGATTTTCCAATCCAACTGCATCAAGTCTAATTTATTAGCTGTTGGATAGATGGTTTATGGACTCCATGCTTAGGCAGCATCTATGCCAGTTTGCTTTGCTTTTATATTACCTTGATACCTTTAAGTACCAGAGACAATTTCCAACAAGCACCCAGAGGAGAGGAGTGGGAGAAAGGAAGTCTAAACTACTAGGGTCAATCTTTTGTATAGGAAGGTAAACAAACATTTCCTATATAAAAGATTGACCCTAGTAGTTTACTGGGTGATTTCAAGGGGCCAACAAAAATCTCTCTACCAATTAGCCATTAGCCCCAACTTCATCCCATCCCCAAAATCAACCCTCTGATGGATACCTGAAATTATAGCTGCATAATTTTATCTCAGCTAAATTCCTCTTTCAAAAATAGCTTTCACAATCCCATTACCTTCCACTGTCATCAACATAATTATTTTGAAGAACTGTCAGCTGTTGCTAATGATTAGAGCTGTCCAAGAGTGGAATGGGCTATATCTAGAAGTGGGGAGTTTCCCTTCGTTTCAAGAGGTCTTTAAATTGATGTTGGATGACCATTTGTTGGGGATGTTGTTGATAGAATTTTCTTTTTTCTTTTTTAAACCCTTACCTTCTGTCCTAGAATTAATACTAAGTATCAGTTTCAAGGCAGAAGAGCAGTAAGGGCTAGGCAATGGGTGTGAAGTGACTTGCCCAAGGTCACCCAGCTAGGACATGTCTGAGGTCAAATTTGAACTCAGGATCTCCTGATTCTAGGACTGGCTCTCTATCCACTGAGCCACCTAGCTGCCCCTAGAAAAGTTCACACATTATGGAGGGTCTTCAAGGTTTGACCTGAATCCTGGGAAGGCTGGAGTGATAGATTCATTAGATCCATTAGGTCCAATCCATTAAATTGGAATTTCAGAGCTTGAAGAGATTTTAAAGAGCATCCTAAAAGTTTTATATATGAATAATGATAGTAACTCACATTAATATAGGGCTCTCGCCTTTTTTTTTCCACAATGACTTTGAGGATATTACGTAGAATAAATGTTATAATCCCCATTTTATGCCTGCAAAGGTAAGGAACAGAAAAAGATTATGACAAATTTTGCCTATTTTACCAGTTTGCCCAAAGGACACTCTGCGTCATCTTTCACAACACTGACTTTCTCCTTCTTTCTTCATACTCACCATTAGGGGGCAGCTAGGTAGCTCAGTGGAGTGAGAGCCATGCCTGGAGATGGGAGGTCCAAGGTTCAAATATGGCCTCAGATACTTCCTAGCTGTGAGATCCTGGGTAAGTCACTTATTCATTGCCCAGCCCTTACTGCTCTTCTATCTTGGAACCAATAAATAGTATTCATTCTAAGATAGAAGGTAAAGGTTTAAAAAAATACTCATCCTGTCCATGACCAAGGTTAGCCAGTGACACATATACAAAACTCTTCCATATAGTTAACTTTGCATGGTCTGGAGTTTTATAAATCTCCCTTTAGGAGGAAAGGAGTTAAATGGATGGGGAAAGAGATACTGAAGTGCTTTGCTTCAATCTGACACCAGCAAGACTAGTTTCATCTATTAGTAGTACTAAGAAGCAGGGCATATACATAGATACACATATATATACATATATTCCATAGCTATATCTATTTACTCACCTATTTATATCTATCTATATTTCTATTTCTATTCTCTTTCTCTATTTAGTTATATCTATATACATATATTTCCATATATCTATGTTTCTATTTTTATATAGAGATATCCATATAGATATCAATATCGAGAGAGAGAGAGAGAGAGAGAGAGAGAGAGAGAGAGAGAGAGAGAGAGAGAGAGAAAGGGAGACAGAGATATAGAAGGACGGGGGGGGGAAGAGGGAGGGAGAAAGAGACAGAGA
>NC_058133.1:463529350-463541646 GCF_016433145.1 Gracilinanus agilis
AAGGACAGAGAGGAAAGAAAGAAAGAAGAAAGGAAGGAAGGAAAGAAGGAAGGAAGAAAGGAAGGAAGACAGACAGAGATAGAAGGACAGAGAGAGGGAAGGAGGGAGAAAGAGACAGAGACAGAGAGACAGAAAGAAAGATAGGAAGACAGAGAGATAGAAGGACAGAGAGAGAGGGAAGGAGGGAGGGAGAAAGAGACAGAGACAAAGACAGAGAGAAACAGACAGAGACAAAGAGACAGAGAGAGATAAAGAGAAAGAGAGAGAGAGGTAAGCCACCAGGTCCTGGAGTCCAGGCTTGAGCAACTCAGCTCTCTAACTAGGCATGTGCCAATGACAGTTGTCTCGGTGGCTTGCTATATAAGATCAAGATCACTGGGTGGCACTAAATGCTTATGCTATACCACCTTATTCATTGCTCCCTATGTACTATATACCCTGATACTGAAATACCAGCTTTTGCCAGACTGGCTTTTCCCAGTGCTTTCCAGGGCTCTTATCAAAGGATATGATTGAATCTCATTATACTTTATAACTAGCTTGGGTTGTGTCCCCATTTCCATAGGAATTTAATCTCTTTTCCAACTTTACATGACCTGAAAATATTACTCATTCATCTTCTCAGTTAAATAGTCCCTGTTAGAGGGAAAACAGAATCAAAGGCTTTCAGGCCCCCAAATGGTAGACAACCGACTTTTTCTGGAGAGTTCTGAAATCTCTTCTCCTTCCACCTTTTCTTCTGTGTCTAGTGTCTCCCAGGTGCATGCAAAGACTATATTGATAAAGTAGAGCCATATTGTTCTCAGAGGAAGAACGTCTGGACCGGGAATAATTGCTATTTGCTTTCAGGGACTCTTCAGTGGCCTTCTAGAGAACAGCTAGATATGGTCCTGCTGCATCCTTCACAGACCCACCTTTGGAGGGTCCTTAACCAAGTGGGATTTTCTCTGGTGGAGCTTTAGGATGTTTCTCAGGCATCTTCCTCTCGTGGTTTCATGGAGAAGGGAGGGAAAGTCAGAGAGAGGGACAATTTATGATCACACAGCTAGTATCAGAGGCAGGACTTCAACTCAGTTTTCCAGCATTCTTTCTACTATACCATACCATGATAGGAGGAACTGGATATTTTGGATCAATACTAATGTCATCTTGGCATATTTTAAGAGCAGGAAGAGCTTCTTAAAGATTAGCTGGAGGGTAGTTGGGTGGCTCAGTGGATAGAGTTCCAGGCCTAAGAGACAGGAGGTCCTGGGTTCAAACGTGACCTCAGATACTTCCAAGCTGTATGACCATGAGCAAGTCATTTATTTAATCCCAATTGCCTTGCTCTTCTGCCTTGGTCTTTGATTCTAAGAAGGAAAAGTTTTTTAAAACCTGGAATTTAAACCTAGGTCTTCTGCCCTCAAAGCCAGTAATCTTAAACTATTCCAAACTACTTTTTGTGATAGTTTTCATTTGGTCTTTTTGTTGAAGTGGGCAAAATACTAATAATAGATTTTTTTCTGGGGGAGAGTGTTTGGAAGTAGACTTCAGGGCAAAGATTATCTGGGAGGAACTCAGATAAAAATATGAATAATAATTTACATTTATATATTGCTTTGAGCTTACAATGTGCTTTATAGACATTATTTCATGACATTCATTCATTCATTCGCTTGATTAGATTTATTCATTCACATTTGCACCAGCACTGGGTATATGAAGTTAAAATGAAACAATCCCTGTCCTAAAGGAGCTTATGTTCTATTGGAGGGAGGGAAACAATGTATACTTTAGAGATTAAAATTAATATTCAATAACTAAATATTATATTTTATAAAGTTTTATTAATAATAAACTAACATAAAATACTAGGGTGAAAAGGTACTAAACTAACTTTAGCAGCACTCATGAAGAAGAGAGCAAGAGGGAGGAGCAACAGAACTCATAAAACAATAACGTGACCATGCAAACATGGAGGCACAAGAGAGATTAAATGGAATTTTGGGAAATACTAAAGGACTTCTGGGGGATGAAGTCCAAGGTTCAAAATATCCATTTATATAGTACACAGAAAAGTAAATCTAAAATATATTTAAATTAGATAAAAAAGCATTTTGTAAGGGGAAGAGCACTAATGACCAGAGAGATCAGGATTGGCCCCTAGTAGGAGGTGGTATGTTGAAAGAAGGATTTCTGAACTTTGAAGGAAGAATTCTTTGAGTCAAGAGTGCCAAAGGTACAGAGGAATGAAAGAACATATCCTGTTCTGGGAACAGTAGACAGTTTAACTAGAATGTGGAGTACATGAAGGACAAGAGTATGCAATAAGTTTGGAAAGGTAGCCTGGCCCCAGATTCTCTGAAAAGTAAAGTAACTATAAGCTTTCAATCAACCTCAGAGAATTGTCTTGAGGATCAAATGATATTAAATAAGTGTAGCATTTCTTCTGAAGACACTATCTACTAGGCACTCACACTAATAGGCTGATGTCTCCAGGACTGACTGACTTAGCTTTCTAGAAATAAGCCTGAGAGACTGTAGTTCTGTTGCTCATAAGCCCCCATCAGTATGTTCTTCATTGATAATCAATCAGTTGACTCCTCTAACTTCTACAAAAGGAATTTATTGAAAAGGCAAAAATAGTTGTTGTAAAACATTTACCTCAAGAAATTTGGAATTATGCCTAAAGGGCTGTAAAACAATGCATATCCTTCAATCTAGTAATACCACTACTAGGTCTATATCTCAAAGAGATTTTAAAAAATGGGAAAGGACCTGCTTGTACAAAAATATTTATAGCTGCTCTTTTTGTGGTGACAAAGAATTGGAAACCAAAGGGGAATCCCTCAATTGGGGAATGATTGAACAAATTGTGGCATATGGTGGTGACGGAATACTATTGTGCTATAAGGAATGATGAACGAGATGATTTAAAAAAGAGCTGGAAAGTCTTACATGAACTGATGCAGAATGAAATAAGCAGAACCAGAATAACATTATACGCAATAACAGCAACATTGTGGGATGGTCAAATATGACAGATTGATGCTAACAGCAATACAATGATCCAGGACAATTCTGAGGGACTTATGAAAAAGAATGCTATCCACCTCCAGAGAAAGAACTGTTAGAGTAAGAATGAAGATGAAAAAACATGATTTATCACTTGTTATTTGGGTATATATTTTGGAGTTTTGGTTTTACAAGATTATGCACTTTTAAAAATGAATAATATAGAAATGTATTTTGTATGATAATATATGTATAACCCAGATCAAATTGCTTGCCAGCTCCAGGAGAGGGAGAGAAGAAAGGAGGGAGACAATTTTGATCATATAACTTCAGAAAACTAATGTGGAAATTTATTAAAAATTTTTTAAATTAAAGAAACATTTACCTCAAATTGAGAGTATATTCTCCTATTGCCCACACAGAATCACCAAGGACCTGGGACAATTTCAAGGTACAAAGGTAGACACGCATGTAGAGAAAGTGTGGGACAAAAGGGTGCCTCACAACTCCTGGCACTGAGAGATTCTCTTTCTACTTTTGTGCAGTCCTTGCCAAGTTCCCTTTAGGTATAGCTCCCAACTGGGTTCTGAGGGTTCAGTAGTTGAGCCCATAGCCAATATTTCTTGAGGGATTCCATTCCTTGGAATGGTTTTTTTTTTAGGTAATTTTCTGCTTATGCTTCAGCATCTTCCATTTCTATCCATTACTACCATCCTGGTGGCCACTATTACCACCAACATTTTGCTCTAAAGAGACTTTTGATGGGACCTTTGGATCTCCCAAACTCACAAAATTTCCCAGAAACTTCCATCTTGAAATATTCATTCATGTAAGATCAGGAAAGAATAAATATAAAGAAACAAAGGAGGCCATGTGCTCACCCCTGCCATGGCCATTATTCAACACTGCTTGTGGTGGAAGGATTGGACAGTCTGGGTGCTTACAAACGGAACACTCTCTAGTCCCCAAAGGAGATTCTGCAGCCTTGTGGGAAGCTCTTCTATATCAATGCCAGAAAGACTGACAAAACTACTTGGCTGGGGCAGCTAGGTGGTTCAAAGGACAGAGAACCAGGCCTTGAGTTGGGAGGACCTGGGTTCAAATCTGGATGACCCTAGGCAAGTCACTTAACTCCAATTGCTTAATGCATGCCACTCTTCTGTCTTAGAATCAATAGAAGGTAAGAATTTAAAAAAAAAGAAAGGAGGAAAGAAAGAAAGAAAGAAAGAAAGAAAGAAAGAAAGAAAGAAAGAAAAGAAACTCTTGGTTGGTGGCTTGAGTATGGTGCCTGCTGGTACATAATTTCTTCCATAGATAGTTAATATAATAACATATTGCTTTTCAGGAGGTTTAAGACAGGTAGCACATGAAATAATTCAGACTACTTTTAAGTGCAATGAAACAAATGTCATCTGGTATACAGAGAAAGTATTATATAGAGGAGGATATAATGTGGGGAGCACGATGGGAAAGAATTTCAGTGTAAAAAAAGCATCAATAAAATTGTCTTATAAATAAGTTGGACGAGGTGATCTCTAAGAGCTCACTGAGTTCTAAGTTCTATGATTCTATGAGAGTCCAAGTCTCTCTCTGAGCTTTCGTGATCTCTTTCTATTGAAGAGGAATTTATAAAGCCCAGTTCCTAAGTGATACTCAGAGGATCATTGATTTCGGGCTGGAAGGGACCCTGGGGTCATTGAGTCTAAAATGCCTTCGTCTTGTGAACAGAGACCCAGAAAGGGGAAATTACTTGTCCAAGGTCATGTAGGTAGCTAGTGATAGAGTTAGATGAGGATCGAGAGAGCTATTATTCCTCTGAACTCGAAATTCAAGGGGACTCTGGAAGAGTTCCTAAAGGAGACGAGCAATGTCACTTCTGTAAACCTCAGCTTTCTTCTATTTACCCTCTTTGGTCTTTTCTTAGACCAGGGGTGGAGCAGAGCTGAGTGGGACAGCGATTTTCTGTCCCGGTTCAGCTATGAGTCTAAGTCCTTTCCGATCCCCGCTCTGCTGCCCTCACTCTTCAGACACCTCCCACCCCACCTCCCCAGCAGGAGCTTGGCTCAATCCCACTTTGCTCTGGGAATGACCAGCTTTAAGAGAAGGTCAATAGAGGGACAGCAAGGTGGCTTAGCAGATACAGAGTCAGGTCTAGAGTCAAGGAGGTCCTGGGTTCAAATGGGTGACCCTAGGCAAGTCACTTAACCCCAATGGGTACCTAGTCTCAGTCCTAAGACAGAAGATAGAAGGGTTTTTTTGAAAGATGGAGAGGGCTGAGTGGTGAATTGGGAAAAGTTCTGGTGACCAGCAATAGAACCTCAAAGCTCTGGTGATTTTTCTTCCTAAATGAAAGGAGACGGAATTGGAATAATAAAGTCAATGAGAGGTGAAGCCAGAACTTGTGTGTGTGCGTGTGAATCTTGGGGAGAGGGGGGTGACTCGTTGGGGGGTACTCCGTGAAGGGCAACTAGGGAAAAGGAAGGAAGGTACAAAAACAGGTAGCGCTGTTGTTGCCTGTGACAGCTTTAACTACCTTGCCTGGGAGAAGGCAAGATGTTCCCACCCATCATTGCACATAATTATTGGGGCTGGGATTCCGGGGTGATAGCCCGTAATTAAACATAATGACTTTATGTTGCTCTGCCCAAGCAGGAGCCCAGACATTTCAAGATAATGGCTTTTCTTCTCTTTTTATTTGGAGCATATTAGCTCCCTGCATGGACTGAAAGGCACCTATTAACACAAGTGCATTTGATAATTAGGTTGGGCCTGACTTCTATGCTATTCATTTACTACTTAAAGTCAAACCCGATAAGCCCCTCGCTGTGGGGCCGGGACAAGAGGAGAGGCAGAGGAGGGGCGTCTGATGCCCCTCGGAAAGGCTTCACGGACTGTTCTCTGGGGATGGATTGGGGGCTGGAGCCAGGGAGAGGACTAGGGAAGGAGGCACGGAGAAGGAACAGGCTTTGGGGGCAAAAGGACTAGGAGCCCCAAGGACTAGACTGCATGCTGGTCCTTGGCTTGCCTGAGCATTGCTCTCCATCTCCATAGAAGGAAGATGGCTGCACCCTGACATCTCCCATAGGGAAGACTTTTTCTTGAGTAGAGCCTCTCCTGTCCAGGTTACCTTGCTTCTGCCTACATGGATGCAGAGTTCAGAGGTGTCCCAGACATCCTCTAGTCAAACCCCATCATTTTACTGTTGAGGAAACTGGAACTTGAGGAGGTTAAGTGACTTGACCAATGTAATACAGATAGGATGTATCGGATGGGATTTGAACCCAGAGATTCTCTGACTCCAGACTCAGTGTTCATTCCGAAGTAACCCATTATAGACTATAAAGTCCTTCAGGGAGGGATGGTTAGGTGGCTCCCTGGATAGAGTGCCAGGCCAGGAGCTGGGTTCAAATCTCACCTGAAGCACTTCTTAGCGGTGTGACCCCGAGCAAGTTGCTTCACCCCAGTTGCCTAGCCCTTGCCCATCTTTCTTAGAATTGTTACCAGGACAGAAAGTATGGGCTAAAATAAAAGTCCTAAAGGGTAGAGACAGTTTGATTTTTGTGTTTGTGTTCCCAGTTCCTGGCGTATAGTAGGTGTTTAATAAATACTCGTTAGATTAGCTGATTGTTCTGTACTTTTTAATAGCTCCAGGAATAGAATGATTCTGTTTGATTTAGAAGCAGGGGATGCGGCTACTTCTATAGCCGATCTGGGCAAAGGAAGAAAGTCTCAGTAAGAATTGTTTCTTCACAGAAGAAAAACAACTGCTTGATCACAGGGTTCGATGGGGATATGATTGGGGATGTTGACTCTAAACGATCACCCTGGTGCAAATATTAATACTATGGAAATAGGGCTTGATCAAGGACACATGTAAAACCCAGTGGAATTGCTCATTGGCTGCTGGAGGGGGGTGAGAGGAGGGGAGAGAAAGAACATGAATCATGTAACCATGGAAAAATAGTCTAAATTAATTAAATATATAAAAAATTTAAGACTGAAAAAAAAAAGAATTGTGTTTCTTGCAACATTAAAAAAAAAAAAAAAGATGATCTTTCTAGGGGACAGCTGGGTGACTCAGTGGCTTGAGAGCCAGGCCTAGAGATGGGAGGTCCCAGGTTCAAATCTGGTTTCAGACACTTCCTTGCTGTCCAACCCTTGGCAAGTTACTTAATCCCCATTGTTTAGTCCTTACCTCTCATCTGCCTTAGAACCAATACACAGCATTAATTCTAAGAAAGAAGATAAGAGTTAAAAAAAATTCTTCTTTATTAGAAGCAACATGATAAGTGGATGTATAGTTCAGTTCAGATGGGGCCCTATGGGGCACTTTGCTATAATTCCTTTGCTTTCCAAAAATGGCCAAAAGATTGTTGAATTGAGGGTTAGAGCGTATGAATTTGAATCTCTTCTATTCTATTTACCATCTATGTGACCTTGGACAAGTAGTTTAGGCTCTCTGAACTTCAGATTCTACATCTGTAAAATGGGTTGGTGGGGGCTGGATGAAATGATTGCTAGGTCTCTTTTAGCTCTAGTCACTTCATTCCCTTTGAGCTTTTGACGCTGTTGGCTTTCCACTTCCCCCCCTGACATTTCTCTCTCTTGGTGTTCCTCCTCTCTGCCCTCACTCTTCTTTGCTGGTTATCCTCTTTCTCCTGCCCTATAAATGTCCGTTTCCTTCAAGGCTTTGTCCTGGACTTCCTTCTATTTTTTTCTTCTCTCTATGAACTCCCAGATGATTTTTTTATCAGTTTCCATAAGAATAGAAATACAAGCACACACATGTGCACATGCGCACATACACACACTCCCAACTTCTCTCCTGAACTTCATGACCATTTTATTGCTGGGCATCTTTATTTGGATATTCTATAAGCATCTTGAATTTAACACAATCGGAAAGGAATTTGTTATTCGTTTTCCCAAAATCTGTTCTTCCAAGCATGTCTATTCTTTGAGCACCACCATTTTTCCAGCCCACCCAGGTTCATAATCTTAGAGTCGTTCTTATCTCTTCTCTCTCCCTCCTGCCTCTAACCAATCAATGACCAAATCTCGTGGGCTCTATCTCTGACACATCTCATATCCATCCTTTTCTCTCCACTCAGCTTCTACCATACTTCAGATCCTTAGACTTTACTCCTGGACTAAATAGAATTTGAAAAAAAATTCCAAACCCTTGCCTTCCATCTCAGAATCAATATTATGTGCTGGTTCCAAGGCAGAAGAAGGGTAAGGAGTAGGCAATAGAGGTTAAGTGACTTGCCCAGGGTCACCCAGCTAGGAAGTGTCTGGGGTCAGATTTGAACCCAGGTTCTCCCATCTTTAGGCCTGGCTCTCAAAACACTGAGCCACCTAGCTGCCACCTGGTGGTCTCCCAGTTTCCAGGCTCTCACCTTCCCAATCCATTTTTATAAAACTGTTCCCCTCTTCTCCTTGACTCAATCTTCAATGGCTCCCTATCATTTTTTGGGGTTAAAGACAAAAAAACTCTTCATAATTTAGTCTCCAACTATCTTTCTATTCCTCTTTCAAATTATTCCCCTTTACACATTCTCTGTTCTGATAAAATGGGCCAGCTGGTGACTTCCTGTACACAGAACTCCATTACCCATCTTCAACTTTGTGCTTTGCAGAGAGTGCTTCCTCCATGACTGGAATGCTCTCCTTCCTCATCTCTGCCTCTTAGAATCTTTAGCACTCTTCAGAATTCAGTTCAGGGGAGCAGCTAGATAGCTCAGTGGATTGAGAACTATGCCTAGAAATGGAAAGTCCTGGGTCCAAATGTGGTCTTGGATATTTCTTATCTATGTGACCCTGGGCAAGTCACTTGACCCCCATTGCCTAGTCCTTACTGATCTTCTGCCTTGGAACCAATATACGATATTGAACAAAAGGGAATGGTTTTAAAAAAATAATTCAGGTTCTATTCCCTATTTAAACCTTTCCTGCTCCTCTTTATCTCATCTCATCCCTTGTTTTTAGCGGTCCTTCCCTCTTAAAATCCTTTGTATCATTGCAAAATGTTGCCCTTTTCTTATTTGGACAATTTTATTAATAGAAAATGGATGAAATAAGGATAGTTACAGGAGGCATACTGAAAGAAGCAGCCCCTTAGAGAACACTTCTCACTTAGAATATAGATAATTCAGGTGTCCTATTTTCCAGACTCAATTTACATGAGACTAAGCACTCTAAGACTCAAAGCTAGGAAGCATTGTACCTAGAAATATTTTGTGGCTATGGAACAACTGTGTACTGCCAATTTGTGGTTCAGGCAGTGGTGGAATCATTTCAAAGAAGAGATACTACTTTAGAAAATTTGATTTGTTTGTTACATTAAAGTTCCCGGGTATCTCCCCCCCTCTCATTCCTTCCCATACTAGAGAAGGCATCATTTGAGAGAAAAACAAACATATAAAATAAAACTATGTCTTGGTTGTTTCTGTTTCTTTCTTTCTCTGAAGGTGGACATATACAAGTTATTCTTCAAATGATAGTTCTGTCACTATGTATAATTTCTTTTGAGCAAGCTAATTTCTAAAAAATAGGAAGATCTGCATGAGATAATGAAGAGACTCTACTTGAAAAAATTAAGATTGATCAAGATCGGACCAGTGAGGAATAGGACTGGAACTCTGAGTAAGTCTTAGGAGATAGCTCAAGTTTCATCATGTAAAGACCTCAGAGCCTACACTGCCATCTGCTGCTTGCAGGGACTGTGGTTTTTTTTTTTTTTTTTTTTTTTTTGTTTTGTTTTGTTTTTTGTCCTTTTGGATCCCTAGTGCTTAGCACAGTGTCTGGCACATAATAGATGTTTAATAAATATTAATAGACTGACTGAATGACTGGAAGAGCAGATAAGAGGAAGCGTTTGCTGCTTGAAAGAGCATATCGATTCCAGTTATGAAATGGCCAAAGGATATGAATGGACAGATATTAAGGGAAGAAATCCAATAGCTATATGAAAAAATGTTCCAAATCACTAATAATTAGGGAAATGCACAACAAAGCAAAAGATTTCATCTCACACCCTTCAGAGTGTAAAAGTTGACAAGGAAAATGACAAACATTGGAGGGGCTGCCAGGAAACAGGCACATTAATGCATTGTTTGTGGAGTTGCAAATTAGCAAAGATATTCTAGAAAACAAGTTGAAGCTATGCCCCCAAAGTTACTATTGCTTATATCCTTTCACCCAGCAATACCTCTAGTAGGGTCTATACCCCAAAGAAATAGGAGAAAGAAGAAAAAATCCTCTGTGTACCCAAATATGTGTAACATCTCTTTTTGTAGTGAGAAAGAACTAGAAATTAAAAGAGCATCAATAAATTGGGGAATGACTAGACAAGTTATAATTTATGATTGTAAAGGAATACCATTGTGCTATAAATTAAAAAAGAAATGGGAAGCATTATAGAAACTTATACAGAGTGAAATTAATAGGACCAGGACAATTAATGCTAAACAATAAATATCATCAAAAAGCAATTATTTTTTTAAACCATTACCTTCCATCTTAGAATCAATACTGTGTATTAGTTCCAAGGCAAGAGCAGTAAGGGCTAGGCAGTGGGGGTTAAGTGACTTATCCAGGATCACACCCCTAGGAAGTGTCTGAGGTCAGATTTGAACCCTGGCTCTCAATCTGCTGAGCCACCAAGCTGCTCCCCAAAAGAACAATTCTGAAAGACTTAACTGGAACCAATGAAATGATCATTCATTATTTCAGAGAATCATTGATTTAGAATGCTATTCACATCATGACAGAGAGGCGATAGACTCACATCAAAATAAGACACTCATTTTTTTAGACACGACCAACATGGAAGCTTATTTTGTCTGATTATTATTATTATCATTATTTGTGACAAGGGTTTGGTTTGGTTTGGTTTTTCTATTAGGGGCAGTGGGAGGAAAAAAAAAAGCTTTTACCAAGTGAAGACAATTTAAAATGAGTTAAATGGATGAAAAGCTTTGATGCTTTTCAAGCCAATTTGAGGAAAAGCTTTGTTGTTTGATAGCCTTGACTGTAGGCCAAAAGTTCTATCTTTCCCTTTCCCTGCCTTGCCTTCCACTGGCTTAGAAGTGGAAACTCCTCAGAACCTGGGAGTTGACCTGGAAAAGCTCTGCAGTCCCCAGGCTCAGGATTCTTTTGGCTGGAAGAGTTTAACAATGCCTCAGCAGCCCAGAAGAAGTAGCAGGTAGCTTTGAACATATCCTTTGAGTAAGGTGCAGTCTTTGTTGTCTCCACACTAATTTTCCTTATCTGTAAAATGGGCCTCCTCTGGACGAGTTGAGTAATGTTGAAGAAATTGCCAGAACTATGGATTAGAAGTCAGAGATTTTGATCTCTAGTACCAATCTCATCACTTCCTAACTGTATCAACTTGGATAAGTCACTAACCTCTCAGAGTCTCATTTCTTTATCTGTAAAATGGGATCATAAAATCTTTTCTATTTATATTAGAGGGCTGGGACAGTTGTATGGAATCAAAGGAGATAATACAGGGGAGTTGTAAATACTGCTGGGTATTGACAGTGTCAGAAGGATCATTGGTGGTTATGACTACCAGGCTCTTTCCTGTTGCTCCTGCCCAGCATGTAAACATCTCACTATCCTTTCCCTCCTCTTCCTCTGTGTAAGGCTGCATTCGGCTTTGACTTCAGCCAAGAGGGAGCTTTCAGAATTCTCACTTGCCGGCAGCCTCTCACGAAAGTAGCGTCTCTATTTGGCTTCTAAATTATTTAACCCCCCAAGGCCCTTTTAAAATATTAAAACTTTACATAGGTTTATGGCCAAAGCCTTGGAAGAGAACCATACCTTCCCTGCCCCCTTCACCTTGATGGACCCTGCCAACAAGGGCCCAAATCTGGGGAGAAGAAATTTCATCAAATAAGAAATCCTTGTTTACCCTGTACATTGGGATCATCATCTAGAGTCTATAGACTAGAGGCAGTTTTCAGAAGGGCTGGGGACTGGGATAGAAAAAAAGAACATGTCAATTGTCACTAATTTCTAACTGTAATTTAATACTGCCTTCAATTATGAATTAAAAAACATTCTGAGGGGTCTGTAGGTCTCATCATATTATCAAAGAGGGAGGAGAAAAGGATGGAGGGAAGGTAGAAGGAAGAGAGAGGGGGTAGAAAGAAGGAAGGAAGGGAGGGAGGGAGGAAGTGAGAGAGGGAGGGAGGGAGAAGGGGGGAGGAGGGAGGGAGTGAGAAAGGAAAGGGAGAGAGGAAGGAAAGGGGAGGGAGGAAGGAAGGGAGGAAAGGAAGGAGGGAAGAAGGGAGGAG
>NC_058133.1:463551568-463574429 GCF_016433145.1 Gracilinanus agilis
TTTTGCATCTATGTTCATTAGGGAGATTGGTCTATAGTTTTCTTTCTCTGTTTTTGATCTACCTGGCTTTGGGATCAGTACCATATTTGTGTCATAAAAGGAATTTGGTAGGACTCCTTCTTTGCTTATCATATCAAATAATTTGTATAGTATTGGGATTAGTTGCTCCTTGAATGTCTGATAGAATTCACTTGTGAATCCATCAGGCCCTGGTGATTTTTTCTTAGGGAGTACTTTGATGGCTTGTTCAATTTCTATTTCTGATATGGGATTATTTAGGTATTCTATTTCTTCTGCTGTTAATCTAGGCAATTTATATTTTTGTGAATATTCATCCATATCTCCTAAATTGTTATATTTGTTGCCATATAATTAGGCGAAATAGTTTTTAATGATTGCCTTAATTTCCCCTTCATTAGAGGTGAGGTCTCCCTTTTCATCTTTGATACTGTCAATTTGGTTTTCTTCTTTCCTTTTTTTATTAGATTGACCAGTACTTTGTCTATTTTATCTGTTTTTTCAAAATACTAGCTTCTGGTCTTATTTGTTAATTCAATAGTTCTTTTACTTTCGATTTTATTAATTTCTCTCTTGATTTTTAGTATTTTTAATTTAGTTTTCATCTGGGGATTTTTAAGTTGCTCGCTTTCTAGTTTTTTGAGTTGCATGCCCAATTCATTAATCTCTGCCCTCAATTTGTTAATATATGCACTCAAAGATATAAATTTCCCCCTGAGTACTGCCTTGGCTGCATCCCACAGAGTTTGGTAGGATGTCTCATCATTGTTATTCTCTTCAATGAAATTGTTGATTGTTTCTATGATTTCTTCTTTGACTAATTGGTTTTGGAGAATCATATTGTTTAATTTCCAATTGGTTTTTGATTTGCCTGTCCAGGTGCCCTTACTAATTATTATTTTTATTGCATTATGGTCTGAGAAGGTTACATTTATTATATCTGCTCTTTTGCATTTGTTTGCAATGTTTCTACGCCCTATCACATGGTCAATCTTTGTGAATGTACCATGTGCAGCTGAAAAGAAGGTGTATTCCTTTCTGTCCCTATTTATTTTTCTCCACATATCAATTAAATCTAATTTTTCTAGGACTTCATTCACCTCTCTTACCTCTTTCTTATTTATTTTTTGGTTTGATTTATCTAGATCTGAAAGAGGTGTATTTCGATCTCCCACTATTATGGTTTTACTATCTATTTCCTTCTTGAGCTCTGCCAGTTTCTCCTTTATGAATTTGGATGCTATACCACTTGGTACATACATATTGAACAGTGTTATTTCCTCTTTGTTTATACTGCCTTTAATCAGGATGTAGTGACCTTCCCTGTCTTTTTTAATCATATCTATTTTTATTTTGGCTTTGTCAGAAATCATAATAGCCACTCCTGCCTTCTTTTTCTCATTTGATGCCCAAAAGATTTTGCTCAAGCCCTTAACCTTAAACTTGTGTATGTCCACCCGCCTCATATGTGTTTCTTGTAGACAACATATGGTAGGATTTTGGTTTCTGATCCACTCTGCTATTTGCTTCTGTTTTATGAGCGAGTTCATCCCATTCACATTCAGAGTTATAATTATCAATTGTGCATTCACTGATATTTTTGTATCCTCCCCTAGTCCCACCCCTTCTTCTTAAACTATTTTCTTTTAAAGCAGTGGTTTGCTTTGAGCCGGTATCCCTTGTCCCCTCCTTTGATTAACTTCCCTTTCTACCCCCTCCCTTGTTATTCCCCTCTTTTTATTTTTAAAGGCCTAATGAATTCCCTCCCCCTTCTTCTCCCCTCCCTTTTTTGACCTCCCCACTCCCCTGCTCCCCTTGGTTTATCCCTTCTGACTTTCTCAGTAGGGTTAGATAGAGTTTTTTATCCCAATGGATAATGTAGCTACTCTTCCCTCTCCGGGTTGATTACACTGAGAGTAAGGTTTAAATATTACCTCTTGATGCTCTCTTCCTCTACTTCTTATACTAGTATTTGTCCCCTCCCCTTCCCATGCCCTCTTTGTGTGTAATAGAATAGCCTATTTTTCTTATTCACTCAAGTTTCTCTTGGTGTCCCCTACTATTCACCCCCCTCTTTCCCATCCTCCATGTCATCTTAGACCATTTAGTATTCCACCCTCTCCCTATGAATTATTCTTCTGATTGCTATAATAGTGAATACTATAATAGTGAATAGAGTTCACTACAGAGAATTATACATAGCATTTCTCCACATAGGAATACAGATAATTAGATCTTATTGAAGCCCTTAAGGAGGCTAATTTAAAAATTTATGAGTTTTCTTTCTTTCCCCTCTGTTTCTTATTTACCTTTTCATGTTTCTTTTGATTTTTGTGGTTGGATATCAAACTTTCCATTTAGTCCTGGTCTCTTTTGTGCAAATACTTGGAAATCTTCTATCTTGTTGAATGCTCATACTTTCCCCTGGAAGTATATAGTCAGTTTTGATGAGTAGTTGATCCGTGGTTTTAGGTCCAGTTCTCTTGCCTTTCTGAATATCATATTCCAAGCCTTGTGATCTTTTAGTGTGGAGACTGCCAGATCCTGTGTGATCCTAATTGGTGCTCCTGATATTTGAATTGTCTCTTTCTGGCTTCTTGTAAGATTTTTTTCTTTTACTTGGAAGCTCTTGAATTTGGCTATTATATTCCTGGGTGTTGTCTGTTCTGGGTCTAGTGTAGAGGATGATCTATGGATCCTTTCAATGTCTATATTGCCCTCTTGTTGTAGAACTTCAGGGCAATTTTGCTGAATAATTTCTTTTAGTATGGAGTCCAAGTTTCTATTAATTTCTGCTTTTTCTGGAAGACCAATGATTCTCAAATTGTCTCTTCTAGACCGGTTTTCTTGGTCTGTCACTTTCTCATTGAGATATTTCATGTTTCCTTCTATTTTATCAGTCTTTTGACTTTCTTTTATTTGTTCTTGTTGTCTTGAGAGATCATTAGCTTCTAAATGCTCAATTCTAGCCTTTAGGGTCTGGTTTTCCTTTTCAATCTGGTCATTTTTGGTGTTCAATTTGCTTATCAGTTCATTTGATTTCTGAGCCTCACTTTCCAATTGTAAAATTCTGCCTTTTAAACTTATTTTCATGCCAGATCTCTTCCATCTTTCTCATTATCTCTGATTTGAACTCTTCAATAGCTTGTGACCAGTTTTCATTGTTTTGGGAAGGTTTGGATATGATTACTTGTTTGTCCTCCTCTGTTGTCTGGATTTTTCTGTGTGTCAAAGTTGTCAAGTGTTCCAGAGTTCTTCTTGATAATTTTTCTCTTCTGGGCTTCCTTATGGCTTGCCATTGTTAGCCCAGTGCCTTCTCAGCTTTGTCCTCACACTCAGGGTCTGTCTGCGCTGTCTAGGCTCCCAAGGTCTCAGATCTCCTTGTTCTCAGAGTCGAGCCTCCTGGTGGTCCCTGGTCTGCCCCTCTGCCCAAGGCTCTTTCAGCAGTCTCAGGGGCTGCTTCCACAGCCATCTGCACTGGGTCCTCACTGGTGGTCCAAGCCTGTGCTCAAGATCCTTGTCCGCGCCTAGGGCAATGTCTTTACCCACGCAGGCACTCTGGAGAGTCCATGTGCGTTCTTTAGCCTCTTGGGGTCCTAAGTCTTGCTGCTCTCAGGAACAAGCCCTGGAGCTGCCAATGACTTAATGGGTGCCCCAAATCTGCTTTAACTCTTGTGGGCTGGTTTTGGTGCTGTGCGTGATGTGGGGGGTGGGGGAGGGGCTTCTTCCTCTCACGTTTTAGTGAGAGTTGTTTCACCCCTTTATAGTGTGGAAATGCCTAGATTCCGCATACCTTCAATGCTGCACCCTGTTGTGGGGTCCCTTTGTTCGTCTGGATTCGTTTTTATGTCCCCTTGAGGAGTCCTGTATGCTTCGGTTAGGAGAGATCGAGCAGTGCTGCTCCTTACTCTGCTGCCATCTTAACCAGAAGTCAAGAAAGGAAGGTTTTTAATTGGAAATATAAATTCTGTTTTGGACTTGTTGAGTTTGGGATCTCTACAGGACATCCAGTTTGAGATGTTCAAAAGGCATTTGGTGATTTGAGACTGGAAATGAAGAGGAGAGAAGATTTCTAGATCTGGAAATCACTTATGCAGGAATGATAATCAAACCTATGGGAGCCAAGATCATGGAGCAAGATTGCAGAGAAGGGGAAAAGAAGGACCTCTGGGTTAATTTTGAAGGACATCTGTAGTTATGGGAATGATTTGGATCAGTGATTCCCAAAGTGGGCGCTACCGTCCCCTGGTGGGTGCTGCAGTGATCCAGGGAGGCAGTGGATGGCCACAGGTGCATTTATCTTTCCTATTAATTGCTATTAAAAGTTTTTAAATTTAATTTCCAGGGGCGCTAAGTAGTATTTTTTTTCTGGAAAGGGTACAGTAGGCCAAAAAAGTTTGGGAACCACTGATTTGGATGCATATATGGCAAAGAAGAGAGGGAGTTGTCAGATATAGCAAAGAAGAACCGGGAGAGAACAGCATTATGAAAACCCAGAGAAGAAAGTAATCAAGAAGAGTGCCAAAGACTACAGAGAGCTCAAGAAGGAAGAGGATTGAGAAAAGACCATTAGGTCTAGCAATGAAGAGATCATTGGACACAGACGTCAACACTTGGAAACAATAAGTGATTGTGCTGGTGCCCAAGGTAATGAGCCTTGGGTACTATTTAAGTTGAAATAAAACAAATGCACATTCATGGTACAAACAGTAGATTTGGCACAACTGGCAGGAAACTACAGTAAGTGACAGAATGCTTAACACATACAAGATATAGCACATGCACATTGGGAAAGTTTGTCCATATTCACAGTACACAGTGATCAATCAAAGCACAAGTATGGCTCACTAACAAAGCAAAACAAATAAGCTGCAATAATAGCATTACCAATGGATATATACACACCCACAGATACATATGGGTATACACACATATGGATATATATACATGCACAAAAATATGGTATATCCACACATACACCTATATATGGATATATACACATATTCACATATTTTGAGTATGTATATATTCATATCCTCACATATTAACTCCCTGTGGAAATTAAAATTAATATGCAAAATACTACATTTATAAATATTTTATTAATAATATACTGACAAAAGAGACTAACTAAAAGGTACTAACCAGCTCACTCCCAGGAACCAAAGAGAAAGAGGGAGGAGTTACAGCCAACTATAAAACAATAACATGACCACGTAAACATGGAGGAGCAGGAGAGATTAAAGGGAATTTTGGGAAAAACTAAGGATTTATGGGGAGTGAAGTCCAAGGTTCAAAATCTCCATTTATACATCCCATACACACATATATGGGTATATACACCCACACATACATTTATCTGGGTATATTTATACACACAGACACTCTACCCATACATATAGTGTATTTGATACTGCTTATAATTAAATTGTACTATATATTGACTATATTTTGTGTTGTTACTATTGTAGCAGATTGCTTATTCATTGCTTTATGTATTTGCTACTTCTAAGAATTAAGTTGTATAACATATTAAATATAATTTAATTATATTATATATAATATGTATTACAATTGAATTATAAACAGTATCTAATATACAAAATAACAAATAAGCAGATCTTGTTACAGTATTAATAATATGAAATCTAGAAAAATAAATAAGGGTTGAGATAGAAGATGTATGGAATAAGATTCTATCCTCTCTTTAGGGCCATGAAGGGAGGAAGAGTCTGGGAAGAAGTCAGCATAAGAGGAGAGAGCACTATCTATCATGTCATTATTTTCAATTTGCTATACCAGAAACTTTGGGGAATTTCCCTCTTGGGTGAGATCTGAGACTCTCCCTCTTGGTTAAGGGAATTTATCTCACTTCACTACCAATAGGAGCATTCATTGACTCTATATTTTGGGTACATATTCTCCTAGATATATTCTCTTTGATTTTTGTTATCAACTAAGATAAATGGATTTCTTTGCAAGTAAGGGAGAAAGAGAGAGAGGGAGGGAGAGGAAGAAGGAGGGAGAGGGAGAGAGAGAAAGAGAGGAAAAGACAGAGAGAGACAGAGAGAAAGAGAGAGGGGGGGTGGGGAGAGAGAGAACGAGAGAGCACATTAGAGACTTTGGAGAGAGTATGATTGAAAGATAAGACTGCAATGGGTTAAATCTGGCCTCAGACACTTCCTAGCTGTGTGATTCTGGGCAAGTCAAGTCACTTAACCCCCAATGCCTAGCCCTTTTATCACTCAGAATACCAATACACAGTATTGATTCTAGGATGGAAGATAAGGGTTTTAAAAAAAAAGACTACCTAGGGTTTTCAAGCAAGTGAGAGAAAAAGAAATGGAGGCAATGAGGGTAACTGACTTTCTTAAGCGGTTTAGCTGAGAAGGGGAAGAGAGAAAAAGACAATAGGATGATAGGTTAGGGAGACAAGGATACGTTTAAAAGCATCTGAGAAACATCCAATAGAAAGGATAGGAATAGAGATTAGAAGTCATCTGAACAATAGAGGGGACAAAGAGATGGAGGATGCATTTAGAGGATTTTTTTTTAAACCCTTGTACTTCAGTGTATTGTCTCATAGGTGGAAGATTGGTAAGGGTGGGCAATGGGGGTCAAGTGACTTGCCCAGGGTCACACAGCTGGGAAGTGGCTGAGGCCGGGTTTAAACCTAGGACCTCCTGTCTCTAGGCCTAACTCTCACTCCACTGAGCTACCCAGCTGCCCTAGAGGATTTTTTCTGGCCAGAAAAAGGGCTCTTCTGGGTGAAAGAGGCTATAGTGGAGGAAGGCATTTGAATGATGTGAGGTGAAGCAGAAGGGAGAAGAGGAAGCTCTTGTGGAATGGCCTCATCTTTTTCAGTGAAGCAAGGTCTTCACCTGCTACTCTCAGTGAAGGGCACTGGCTTTAGCTGGAAGGAACAGCATCCCAAGTCCACAAGGGTTACTTGGCAGATGCATCAAAGAGTGGAATGCCTCGCTGCCTCTCCTCTTTCCTCCTCTTTTGATGTGAGGATTAGAGGGGTGGCCAGGGACAGCTCAGCTCTACTTTTTATAGAAAGCAGAGCTGATAAGTTCAAGAACAGGGAGGCCAGGGGCTGCTGCGCTCTAATTGCTAACAATTAGATCTTAGAGAAATGAGCTTATTCTTATTCAAGCCATGTAAGAGCCCTAATTAAATTTTAAACTCCTATTTCTTTAAAAAAATTTTTTTTAAACTTTTAAAATATTTCCACAGAAGGTAATTAGCTTTTCTTTTCTGTGGGTAAGCAATTAATTAATGCCCTGTTAATTATGATGGAGATCAAGTTGCTGGGCTTCATTTAGAAGCTGGATTTTGGTGTTTTCTTTTCCCTGAAGGAAGTATTTCATTACTAGAGGGAAGAAGGAGGAAAAGATAAGAGATCTTCCAGGGGATGAAGTATATTCTTGAGAATTTAGAGAAAAAATGAGGGGAAAGCCATCCCTATACAGAACCTAAGAACACTCAAGCCTTCTAATGACTGCAGAGGCTTCCAGAATGATGGACAGCCTGATTCATTGAATGTCACCTGTCCAATCTCCTCATTTGAGGATGAGGTCCAGAGAAGGGAATTGCCTTGCCTTTGTTCACCTAGCTTAAACCAGAACCTAGGTCTTTAATATCTCATTCCAGAGCTCTTTGTAACCTCTCTCTCCATTCCCCCTCTTGCCTCAGGCTCCCTTTCTACAGTCCATATCTCAGTCCAGTGAAGGGAAAGGGGCCCAGGGAGGCTTGACTTAGTTGGGGCAAAGCCAGAAAGCTGAGATCAGGGAAGCTCAGAGGCAGCTTGTAATCCAGGGGACTGTAAAAAAGGAGAAACAAGTCAAGGTCTAGGGTGAGAAGGAACTCTGGTCCACAAGAGGGCACCCAACACCAGCGGATCTCCCAGATGAACACAACTCTTGTCTCTTGGATCCCCTTCTCTTTTTGGGGGTGAGATAAAGGAAAAGGAGAGTTTAGGAGCTCTCAACAGACCCTTCTCTGCCCCCTGTCCCCAGTGTAGCCCTGTCTCCTAGGCATATACTCCATGGGAACTATTCCATGAAAACCAACCTGTTTTGTTTGTTTGTTTTTTTAACCTTTACCTTCTGTCTTATTATCAGTTTTAAGATAGAAGAGTGGCAAGGACCAAGCAATTGGGTTTAAGTGACAGGGACACACAGCTAGGAAGTTCCAAGGCCAGATTTGAACCCAGGATCTCCCCTCTCTATCTACTGAGCCACTTAGCTGCCCCTGGTTTGTGCCTTGATTGTGTGTGTATAAAGGAAGCAGAGAAAGGGACTGAGAAGGAGATAAGAGAGAATGTGAAATATGTGTGAAAATGAGGACCTACTATAGGGACTTGCCAGGCACCATGCTAAGGACTTTGCAAATACGATCTCTTGTGATCCTCATTATCTCCATTTTAGAAGGGATTGAATAGGTACAGCAGGGTGAGTGTCATAATATTTTTGAGACACACCTAAGTTAAGAAGGGAAACTGTTGTTTGAGAAAACATCTTTGCATTTAATATCTCTGATAAGGGATGGATATCCTAGATAGGTAGGGAATTAATACAAATAAATAAGACCAAAAACCACTGGCCAATTTGAACAAATAAATCTCAAAAGAGGAATCATAAACTATTAACGACCAACTATTTTGGCCTACCACCTCCTTTCCAGAAAAAAATATTACTTAGCCCCCTGGAAATTAATTTTTAAAAAATTTTAATAGCAATTAATAGGAAAGATAAATGTGGTCATCACTGCTCCCCTGGATCGCTGAAGCACCCACTAGGGGCAGTGGGGCCCACTTTGGGAATCACTGAACTCTACAAACAACTGCTCTAAATTAGCACCCAAAAGAGAAATATAAAGCAAAGCAAGTCTGAGGTTTCATCTTCCACCAGCAAACAGTTAAAGATGTCAAAAGAAGAGAATGAGACAAAATTCTTTGGAAAATGTTGGAAATTGTTTTTACATGTAATTGGGGGTGGAGGGGGAGAGGAATTAAGTTAAATTAAAAAGAAAAAAAAGAAGAGTATTGTAATGCAGGGTTGCAGCAATAGCTTTTTGCTTTTCAAATTCAACTGTAGCAGCTTTGGCAGTTAGAGGTTTTACAATGTTGACAAAAAACAGTTGGAGCCTGAGGCTATAAATAGTCCTGAAGCTCCAACTGAGGGGCTTTTTGCCTGTTGGCTTTGGCTTTTGGCTTTGCCTTGGCCTGTGCTTTTGGAGCATTTGGACCTAGTCTGATTTCTCTGGATCTCTCCCTGATCTCTCCATTACAACCCTGCTATTTCCCCTGAATTTCCCTTTGGGCCCTGGGAGGAAGGGTGGTTTTGGTGGTTGGACATCGTGGGTTTAGTTTCTGTAGGCAAGTAGGACACCCTAAATCAAGCCACCCCTTATTTAGTGATCTGATAAATACTTTTACTTCAGGACAGTGAAGCCTTCCTGACTGGGAGAGCAGGCCTCTCTCAGTCTGACCCTCTCCTGTGACCCTTCCCCCAGCATCAGCTTTCTCCCTAGCAGCAGTTATAAAACCTAAAACCTCTTTCCCTCTGATTATCCCTGACATTAATAAATCCCCATTGTTACCTACACAAAAGCCTCTGGTGAATCATTGTATTGAATATTAAGGCAAAGGCAGAAAGGGAAGAGATTACTTTCCTTTTATTTCTTGAGGGAAACCTAGGCATCCATATTGGGCAGGAAGTACCCATCCGAGACTTCCTGCAGACGTCAGTTTCACTGGCAGGGAGGAGCCTTTGACTCCTCCCTCAAAGGGATCTTAGAAATTAACAAGAGGAAACCCTCCAGCCAGATCTAAACATTTCTGACTGGCCCAATTCCTCTTGAACTATAGAGATATCTTCCCTGCCTGAAGGATCCTGTCTATTTTCCCCCAGTATCCTCTGTCTCTAGCCTCAGTGACTAGCCTGTTTGAGTAGCCCTCCTGTATACTCCCATCCATTGCCTTACCTTCCTATATATACTACCTCATTCATCCCTTCCCCACACTCAGCTATCCCCTTCATTCTTCCTCCTATCACCTTATCCCTCCTCAATACCAAAATTGCCTACTTATTCCATAACAGTATGATCAGTGATGGAAGGTCTTTGGGAAGAAGGCCAGGCATGGTAAAGACATTTTTGGTGGAGCCTTGCTGTGGTCCAATGATTTTGGAAAGCAGATTAGAACGTTCCTTACTTTTATTTTTTTTAACCCTTGCCTTCTGTCTTAGAATCAATACTATATATTGGTTCCAGGGCATAAGAGTGGTAAGGGCTAGACATTGGGGATAAGTGACTTGCCCAGGGTCACATAGCTAGAAAGTGTCTCTGGTCTGACTTGAACCTAGGACCTTCTGTCTCTAGGCCTAGTTTGAAGAAGACATTCTTTTAATATTTCATGGATACCAGCAAACCAAGTCTGTTCCCCTACTCTATACATGGCCTACTTCCCTATCTAGTTGTATGTGTCCTTACTGGGTCCTATATTAAAGAATAGTAAGGTAGAAATCTGTCAATTCAACTTTATTTTGCTGCTTAATCTTTGAAAATTATCTTTGTGCAGCATTGAATAGATTTAGATTTCTAAGAAGAAAAGAAAGGGTATTCCAGGTGTTTTGAATTGTTATTAATCTACTCTAATTTAGAAATCTTTTGACACTAAAGTCTTTTTTTTCTGTTTCAATCTCTGAAGTATTTTTAGTTTCAAATTATTGTGAACTAAAGAAATTTACCACATGTTCAAAGTAAATGTTTCCCTTGTTTTTATTTGTCAAAATAATACTTTTTAAATGTCTGGAAAATAATTCCAGAAATATTAAAAAAAATAAAAAAGATTTTAAAATATATTTTAAAAAAAAAAAGATCGATTTGGCTAAACTGTAGGAAGCAGGAAATTGGGAGCAATGTATAATAAAATTGGATTGGTAGGTTAGGGCCAGGCTGTGAAGCACTGTAAAAGCTAAATAGAGGAGTTTATTATAGATGAGCCATTGGACTTTATTGACTAGGAGAAGGTCATCAGTCCTATACTCTAGGAAAATTATTATAGCCACTGTATAGAGGGAGAAAGGATTAGAATGGAAGAGACTCAAGAAAGGGGGCCCAATTAGGAGCCAACTGCAATACGCTCAAGGAGATGTGATAAAGGTGTGAGCTAGGACAGTAGCCAAATAAATAGAGAGAAAGAGATTCAAGAACCATTCTCAAGGCAGAAATAACAGTGTTGCAACAGAATGCCATGGAGTATTATTGTACCATAAGAAATTATAAAATATTATAAAGAATTGTGAGAAATGTGCCAACCAGGAAAACAATGACTACAATAATGTAAATAGAATAAAATAAAATAAAATAAAACTCAGCCTTGGAGATAAACAGCCTAATTGTCCAATTTAATAGAAAGGGAAAGGTTTGGAGAGATAAAGTCACTTGCCAAGGCTCCAACAGGAAGAACCAGGTTGAGAACTCAAATCTTTTTTTTTTTAATACCCTTATCTTCTGAATATCATTAAAAGAAAAAAAAAAACCCTTACCTTCTTAGTAGCATTTCTTAAAAAAACAAAAACAAAAAACAAAACAAAAAACCCCTTACCTTCTTAGTAGCATTTCTTAAAAAAAAAAAACAACAAAAAAACCCTTACCTTCTTAGTAGCATTTCTTTTTTAAAAAAGAACCCTTACTTGGGGGCAGCTGGGTAGCTCAGTGGATTGAGAGCCAGGCCTAGAGACAGGAGGTCCCAGGTTCAAATCTGACCTCAGACACTTCCCAGCTGTGTGACCCTGGGCAAGTCACTTGACCCCCATTGCCTAGCCATTACCACTCTTCTGCCTTGGAGCCAATACACGTATTGACTCCAAGATGGAAGGTAAGGGTTTAAAATAATAAAATAAAAAAAAAAAAAAACTCTTACCTTCTTAATAGCATTTCTTAAAAACACACACACACCCTTACTTTTTTAGTATTGTTTCTTAAAAAAAAACAACAACAAACAAACAAAAAACACCTTACCTTCCTGGTAGCATTTCTTTTTTTTTTTTTTTTAAACTTTACCTTCTTGGTATCATTTAAAAAAAAAACCCTTACCTTCCAACTTAGACTCAATACTATATATTGGTTCTAAGGCAGAAGAGTGGTAAGGGCTAGGCAATTGGGGTTAAGTGACTTACCCAGGGTCACACAGCTAGGAAATATCTAAGGCCAGATTTGAATCTAGGATCTCCCATCTCTAGGCCTGGCTCTCTAACCACTGAGCCACCCAGCTGCCTCTGAACCCCAAACTTTTGACTGAATCCCAAAGTCCTTCTACCACAAGCAAGAGGCCTCTCAAGGAACAGATCAGGGTCTTTTCCCTACTTCCCAACCAGTAAGAGAGCAGGTCAGATCACTCCCTCCAGTCTCTCCCCAGGACAAGTGGGCATTTGTCCAGTGACTCAGAGGGATGACCTGCCCTTTAGGCACTTTTTCAGGGAAGCCAGGAAGCATTAGCAGCCAGTGACCTTAGTCCCTGGAGAGTCTGCCCAGTCTGGGAGACTAGTCTTGAAGGGATTTGCCTCTGGGGAATCATCAAGTTGAGGCCTTGTGACCAGAGGAAAAGCAGAAGGATTTGTTGTGGAAAAAAAACCACCTAAATCTGGGTTCAGATTAGGACGCCGTCCATATGCCGGCCCTGCGAGGAGGTGTCAGGGGGTGGCACTGAGCTATGGGCCAAAGGCAGGCTGAGAGGCTCCCCGCAGGCCTCTGGGGCCTCTTTCCCCTTCCGCTCTGCTCTCTTGATGTCTCCTCAGGCCTGTAGGGCCCTTCCTGCTGCCCCAGCGCTCTCCCTCTCACATGAGTGAGCTCTACAGGTCGCTCCCTGGTCCCCGTGTCTCAGCTGAGGATTTGGGGGCATTAGGGATTGAGGGGATTAAGCCCTGAGGGAGGGCCTCGGAGAACTTTAGCCCCTAGAAAGTGTGCCAGGGAAGGCAGGGAGGGGGAGGCCCAAGGGAGTGGTTGGGGCCAAAGAAGCCTTCACTAAGAAACCCGGAAAACAGGCTTTGAAAGCTGACTTGGGCCTTCACTGGCCTGAGACTGTGGGGAAGGCCGACTGGTCCCCTTGGAACTCCATTCCATAGCAGTAAAATGGGGTTAATAATCCTTAGGCTACCTGCCTCAGAGAGTTGGAAGGGTTTTATAAATCTTAACATCCTCTGGAAAGCGGAAGCCAGAAAAGTGGGGTTGAGTGAGGGAACCCCTCAAATCGCCACAGGATCCTAGAATGCCAGGGTCTGGCCGTCCAGAAACCTGAATCTTCGTCCCTGCTCAGCTTCCTCCTCATGGCAGGCCCGTTTGTCTCTCCTCTGAGCCTCTTCCATCCACTCTTCAAAATGAGTAAACACAGCAATCAGGGGGATTTTTCAGGGGGATGGGCTGCAGAGTAGAAAGTTAACGAGACAAAGACAAGACAAAGGACCCTAACCTGAATTCTGGAGGGATAGTTCAAGTTCCTGTGGCCTCCTTCCTTCTCTCTAGAGCTCTCCTCTTCCCTTTCAGCTCAGGTATCCCTATTAAATCATGTATGGACTCAGAATTGAATTGAAGAGTTGGAAGGAACCTTGAAGGTCAGTTAATCCCACCTGATCCAGAAAGATAATTTTTGCTGGGCTTCTAGGTGGTGTTCTTGAAGTCAGGAAGACCTGAGTTCAAATCCAGCTTCAGGACACTCACTAGTTGTGTGACCCTGGGCAAGTCACGCAATCCTCCATGCCTCAGTTCCCTCATCTGTAAAATAAACTGGAGAAGGAAATGGCAAATACTAGCTGTGTGACCCTGAGCAAGTCATTTAATCTTCTTTGCCTCAGTTTCCTCATCTGTAAAATGAACTGGAGAAGGAAATGGCAAATACTAGCTGTGTGACTCTGAACTAGTCATTTGATCTTCTTTGCCTCAGTTTTCTCATCTATAAAATGAACTGGAGAAGGAAATGGCAAACCACTCCAGTATCTTTGCCAAAGAGACCCTAAAGAGGGTCATGAAGTATTAGATGTGCCTCAACAACAACAACAACAATCCCCACTATGATAAATGGGAGGTGTGGGCATTCCAGTCCTCTGGAGGAGAGCTCCCATGAAGGGGAGCTCACTACCTTCCGAAGCCATCTATTTTACTTAGGACTGGCTCTGCCTGTAAAGCTTTCCTGACACAAGACTTTAATCTGTCTCTCTACAAATTCCATCAATTCCTTAATGTTGGACTCTTGGATTCCTGAAGATGAGGAAAGAGAGGGATGGGAACCACAGATGCTTCCCAGGAGAGTAATTATCCCAAGGAGGATGAGGGGATAATTTAGGGCAGTGGCTACCCTTAGAAAATTATAGGATTTAGACCTGGGAGAGACCTTAGAGGTCAGTTCATGCAGCCCCTTGATTTGACGTATCATGGGATCAGATTTAGGATTGGAAGGGGGACCCGGGAGGTCATTGAGTCCTCCTCTCTGACTTTATAAATGGGAAAATGGAAGGGACATGATGACTTGGCATTAACTGGGCTAGTGTCCTTTCCAATCAAATTTGGGCATTTTTCTGCCCTAGGAAAGAAGGACCAGGGGGTTAAGCCTCTGAAGACATTGTTCTGGAGCCTGGTATCTCGGGATCGCACCTGTACCTTTCCCCATTGATTCTTTGTTTCTGTTTTTTTTTTTAATTCCTTATCTTCTGTCTAGTTATGAATTAAGAAACAGAAGAGCAGCAAGAAGTAGGCAATTGGGGTGAAGTATTTGCCCAAGATCACACAGCTAGGAAGTGTCTGAAGTCATATTTGAACCCTGACTCCAGCCCTGGTGCTCTAATTCTAAGATAGAAAGTAAGGATAATTTTTTAAATCCTTCCCTTCAATCTTAAAATGAAGTATTATTCCAAGGCAAAAGAGCTGTAAGGGCTAGGCAATTGGGGTTAAGTTGACTTGTCCAGGGTTCACATAGCTAGGAAGCATCTGGGGTCAGATTTGAACTCAGATCACCTCAACTCTAGGCTTGGCTCTAACCATTTGAGCCATCTCCCTGCCCCTAGAAGGTAGGACTTAAAAAAAAAATTATCTAGAGCTTCAATAAATGAAGTGAGCTCATGAACCCCATTTTCACTAAGGCAAAGTGGGTGAAATGGTTCCTGTCCATAGAAAGAAGCAAACCATGGCCTTGGTTGTAGTGGTGATGGTGAGTGTCTGTTTAAAGGTGTAGTGTGGACTGGGGAAATCAGAATTTGCAGATAGGAAAATCTACAAATCTTAGCTTCTAAGGAGAATGCTGTCCAGTTAGTATGTTAGGAGTGGCTATGAATGAGGGCCTGATAAGAGAGTCATCCTAGGCTTGCCTCAAGGTCCCCATTGCCATATCTCTTCTGATCTTTTACTGATTCTGCAGACCTATTTTAATCATATTTTACGTAGATAAAAATGCAAAGAAGGAGGACAAAAGAAGGTTTCCTTTTTCCCTAGAATATGAGCTCCCATCTCTCTAAAGACAGCCCTGACTATATTCAATTTCCTCAAGGCCTTGCTCTTTTCAAGATGGCGGCCAAAGAATACTAAATATACATGATATAAAAATAGTCCTGACTATATTCAATTTCTTCAAGGCCTTCCTCTTTAAGATGGTGCCCAACTAATACTAAATATACATCATATAAAGATAGCCCTGACTATATTCAGTTTCTTCAAGGCCTTGTTCTTCTCAATATGGCAGCCAACTAATATTAAATATATATATGATATATGTTTAAATATATGTAAATGTGCTAAATAATTTATGCTTATTTATATATTTGTTATGTATTTATATCATGTTTATTTACATAATCTATGTTTATTAATAGGAACCTTCTGGGGATAGTGCCATGACCCAAAGACTAGCTGAAGAAGATGAGTGGTTCTTGGACTGACTCCAAAGGGCCGAGTCCATGATTTCTACTATCATAAATATGTATCATTTATCTTCAGATACTACAGATACTACATTTCTCCCAGAAATGTCAAAAGTTTCTCTTGGGTTCTTGATTCTCTGAATTCAAGTCTGGACACTTACTCTCTGTGTGACTCTGGGCAAATACTTTTAAAACTTTGTTTGCCTCAATTTCCTTATTAGTAAAATTAGAAGGTTAGGCTAAATGCCTCTAGGGTGGCATCCAATTCCAAATTTAGACTCCTGTGATCCTCATTAGGGGCCTTGTACAAGATCAGCCTAGTGGATAAGCCCCAAGGACATTCACTACTAGTATTTTCCCATTGTCCCCTCCTTTAAAGACAGAAGCAGATCTCCTCTGAAGGGAGCTATTTTCTCACTGAGACAAGGTTTTAGATATTAGGACTGCTTATCACCTTGCATTGCTGATTTTTAGAATAACCTCTTGAGAAAGAGGGAGCCCAGGGCTAGCTATACTGGAATGGAGTGGTTATTTCAGGATGAGTAAGAATAGAACACACAGAGCCACTGACTGAATAATCAAATTGCCAGCAATTACATATGCTTTAATATTTACAAAGTGCTTTACACATTTTATCTTATTTGATTCTCACAACAGCCCTGGGGAGTTAGGCGGAATTATCTCATTTTGTTGTTCAGTCATTTTTCAGTCATGTTCTACTCTGCGTGATCCCATTTGGAATTTTCTTGGCAAAGTTACTGGAGTGGTTTGCCATTCCCTTCTCCAGATCATTTTACAGATGAGGAAACTGAGGCAAACAGGGTTAAGTGGCTTGTCTGGGGATACACAGCAAAGATACTGGAGTGGTTTGCCATTTCCTTCTCCAGCTCATTTTGCAGATGGGGAAACTGAGGCAAACAGGGTTAAGTGGCTACACAGCAAAGATACTGGAGTGGTTTGCCATTTTCTTCTCCAGCTCATTTTGCAGATGGGGAAACTGAGGCAAACAGGGTTAAGTGACTTGTCTGGGGACACACAGCAAAGATACTGGAGTGGTTTGCCATTTTCTTCTCCAGCTCATTTTGCAGATGAGGAAACTGAGGCAAATAGGATTAAGTGATTTGCCCAGGGCCACCCACTGGTAAATGTCTGAGATCAGCTTTGAACTCATGAGTCTGTCCCCATTTTACAGATGAGGAAACTGAAGCAGGTTAAGTGATTTGTCCAGGTTCACACAACTTGGCAAGTGTATGAGGCCAGATTTAAACTTGAGTCTTCCTGCCTTCGAATCTCATGTTTTATTTACCCAGCTACCTAGTTACCTCTTCAATGTGATCCTCTCTGGATATTCTGGAGTCAACCTTCTAAGTCCCTCAGCAATTATAACACCTTGTAACTCGGACCTGAGCACTGATCCTTTGATCTACTAAGTAAACACATCTGAAGGGGAAGATTTTCAGGCGTCTTGTGGGTTTATATTTGGGGGCTCTTCAGCACCCTTTAAGTCATACAGAAAGAGGTAGGGGTTCTTAGTCTGAAGGTCCATGGATCGCCAAGAGATATGTGGCTGTATTTCAGGAAGAAGCTGGTCTATGAATTAAAAAAATATGTTTTTCTAACTGTATTTCAAATGAATTGGGTTTCCTTTGTAATCTCTATACTTTATTTTATGCATTTAAAAAATGTTTTTCTGAGGAGGGGGGTCTGTGGCTACCCCAGTCTTCCAAAGAGTCCATGACACAAAAAAAGGCTAAGAATTCCTGCTTTAGGCTGTCCCTTCTGAGAAGTCAGCATCTATGGGTCCCAGATAAATCACAAAATGATTCTAGGGGAAAGAAACCTCAGAGGGCCAATCTCTTCATCTTCTGGCTAGACTCTGATAGAGGTTAAATGATTTCTCCAGGCCCCAGGCTGGTCTCCCAATCCCCCAGTTCAGTATTCATATGCCATGCAAGACTCTGAAGATTCTGAGGAAACCTAGTGAAGCCTCCTTGTGATTCCATGAGAGGGAGGAGAGACCTAGGATCACTCCCACAGCCCAACCCTAGGGCCAGGGAGTGAGCCAAGGTCAGCATTCAGGAGAAATCCCAGCTATCTCCTCCCCTTCCTTTTCCTTTGACTCCAAGCCTATATCAGTCCAGCTAAAAATTTATAAAATAAGGCAGGGTGAGGGGAGTTGCTAGTGTAAATATGAAAGGTCATAAAGTTTATGGGAAGGAATATTCCTTTATTGTCCATGAGTGGTTGCAAGAGTCTCTTTTGGGGTTGGGGAGAGAAGTATTATAGCTTTGGGAAGGGTTAAAGAGGTTTCCAAATGGGCACCTATACTGGGGCCAAGTGGGTTAGGGTGGCAAGAGGAAGGTCAAGGCTTCCCTGTCCGACCTACCGGGTCAGCAGCTTGGAAAGTCCAAGGAGCAGCTCAGCTCAGCTCAGGTCCCCTGCTACCAAACCATGACACAGAATTCCATATCCAAGAGTCCCATGGTGCTGCCATTTTGATTATTGTCTCCTGGTAAGGAAGTGAAAAAAAACTAAGGTTAACAAACTTTTCAGATAGAGGAAAGGATGTAGTGGGGTCTGCCACGTTGTAGATTGTAGAGATTCCTTGCTTCTAGGAGAAGTTGGCTTGAGGTCTGATGGAAGTAGGCTCCTCCGTGTAGGCTACATATGCTAGTTCCCCTCATATAATCATTTGCAAACCAAAATCTAGGGATTCCAAAGGAAAAATCATTTACATCAGCTAGAAACTGATAGATTCTTCTTAGTAACCTGGGACCTAGCAAATTGTACCCTAGAGCATTTCTTTTTCTCTTTCCTACTCTGTTTTGTCAAAGGATATCAAGAAACGTGGTGAAATGGAGCTCCTGGCTTCTGGGTCCTTTCCTCAGTTTTGGCACCAGCTACTTTTGTCACCCTACAAATCACTTCATCTCTTTGTGACTTAGTTTCTTCATCCATAAGACGGAAGGTTAAAAGAGAGGGGGAAAAAAAGAGAGAGAGGGTTGGATTAGATGAACACAAAGATTCCTTCTACCTCTACATCCTATGTGCCTTTGAACATAAGAGAGGGTTGGCATGTGGGGACAGTGAGGCACAAGAATCTGTATTTGCTTGGTATTTTTTGTGTTTAGGGGCTACTCTTTTCCCCCCTCCTTTGTTGCAGTTTCCCCCCATGTGTTCATAAACCTTTCATTGAGGCAAACAGGGCATAAAAACAAATTTTATTCTCTGCCACTTTTTTTTTGTCACCACAACCAGACCTGGGCTATTATAAATCAATAACTCACATCTGGTCTCCTGATGTTTTTTAGACTCAAAGTAAGATTATTATGGTAGACAAAAATAACTTTCTGGTTTGGGGGAGTCTAACTTTTTCTCAATGGACTATCCCTTTCCTGGATGTAATCCTCACTCCTGTCTACATCCATTTCTCCCTCTTCTAGAATTTTCTATGCTTGGAAACTTCTACTCTTGAAACTTCCAAGTCCACCCAACTTTGGTATGTGGGAATTTCCTGCCTGTGACATCAGAAGTGTAAAACCAATCATATCCTTCTGAGTTAAGACCCTCCTTACTTCTATGATACCCCCCTAGCCCTTGTCTTCATCCTTTAGTTCCTTACTGTATGGGACAGATTTGAAGATTCCTGGGCAAAACTAGGTAGAGGGATAAGAGCATGATATAATTTGGATGTCAGGGGAGGAAGGCACCATTTTTTTTAACCCTTACTTTCTGATTTAGTAACGACTCTAAAACAGACGAACAAGGTCTAGGCCAAAGGGGTTAAGTGACTTGCCCAGGGTCAAACAGCTAGAAAGAGGTCAGATTTGAACCCAGGACCTCCCCACTCCAGGCCTGGAGCTCTATCCACTGTGTTACCTAGCTGCCCCCAGGAAGGCACTATTCTTGATTTCTTTCTGGCTATGACCTGATCACTCTTGAAAAGTAATTACTTGCCTATTGCTACTAAATGAATACTGCAGGATCATGCCGTTACCCTTCATCCAAAGTGTAGAATTTAATTAATATCCAACACTCCATAAAATATAATACTATTAATAAATATACTAAATATAATAAATTATCCCAAAAATAACAATAAAAAATAATACAACACATAAAATATAATAGGGATTATATTTTATAGAGTTTATTAATAATCACTTGAAGTAGAAGGAATAAAAAGGAAATAGAAGTAAAAAAAAAACCGTAATTATCTAACAAAATTAAAACCATGTGAGCAAGTTCTCCTGCCTCTTCTTCATCTCACGTCCACAGCACACCATCACCCAAAGAGAGAGAGAGGCGGGGCTACACCAAATTTATATCCTCCCTACATTAGCATGTAATGTGAGAAGGAACATGGGATGCTGGGAACTGGAGTTCTAGAGTACAGAAATTAGAAAGCTTCTAATTATCAGGTGGAAGGCAGAAGAGGGTATCTCTGTCAAGACAAGCGTGATCCCATCCATTTCTGTTGTTAAATGGAAATGGCGCATCCAGATGGCATTCATGCTGTCCTCTCAGGTCCTGGTTCCTTTCATGATTTGCTTGTGACTTTGTTAGAGTTTCAGTTATCCATTTCCAGACCTAGCGGTTTGCCTTCTCTGCTAGCCAAATGGGTGTTTTTAAGCCCTTATTTTCTGTCTTAGTAACAACTGTAAGACAGAGGGCTAAGCAAATGGGATTAAGTGACTTACCCAAAGTCATACAGTTAGGAAGTATCTGAGGCCAGACTTGAACCCAGGTCCTCCCCACTCCAGGTCTGGCACTCTATCCACTGCTACACAGCTGTCCCTTAAGGACTTAACTCTTAAAGAATGCTATTTGTCTTGGTTCACTGGTAACTTTACCCATTATGAGAAAGATATACCCGGTTGGTCATTAATCCAGTAATGGGACAACCTAAAAGGGCAGGAGTTCTGGCAAGTCTCACAGGAGTGTGTTAGATGGCTGGCCTGTGAGAAACACTTGAAGGAAAGGGCCAGCAATGTTTTAATTACCAAAAGAGAAGAAAAAAAGCAAAAGCAAGAAAAGAGAGTCACAGAAGTATTTTAAAATGCAAATAAAAATACAGAAGAAAGGCTGATAGGAAATACAGACAAGCAGGACAACTTTAAAAATAATACCTTTAATTTAAGTTCTTAAACAGAAAACAACTCTGTTCATAAGACAGATTGGCAGCTTCATATACAATCCTCTTTTTCTGTTCTATTTGTGTATTGCTCATCATTAGAATCAATACACCGTTAAGTAAGAGTTTAAGAATTAAAAAATAAAACAAAACGATTTGTGGGTGATGACCTTGCATCTGGCTGAGAGATCTTGCCTGGAGACAAAAGAACTATACAATTTAAGACTCTATTTTGTGGAGGAATTTTTTGGTGCCTCTCCTGCCTAGAGCTATTTGTGAGGCCCATCAGGGACATCATATAGCCTCTGTTGACCTGAATAAAAAAGTTGATGCTCTCACAAGAACAAAAGATATTGGGAATTGGGTCCATTATCAATTGGACATGGAGTCTTTGATGCTTTTTTTTTTTTTTTGCACACATGACACAGCTTTGCTCAGTGATCTTCGTGCCAATCAACGTACCCAACTTTGAAAGATCAATATGGCATAGTCCTTTGTAGTTCTTGACTTACCTCTGATTGACAGATTACAGGCACATCTCATTTTATTGCACTTTACAGATATCACGTTTTTTTAGAAATTGAAGGTTCGTTGCAGCCCTGCATCAAACAAGTCTGTGGGTGCCATTTTTTCCAACAACATATGCTCACATTGTTTCCTTTTGTCACATTTTGGTCATTCTCACAATATTTCAAACCTTTTCGTAATTATTATATCTGTTTTGGTGATCTGCGATCGATGATCTTTGATATTACTATTGTAATTGTCTTGGAGTACCAAACTCCTCTAAGCCTTTAGTGAAATACAAAGTAAATGCAATTTCAGGGTGAGGGATGTGACAATCAGGAAAGGCTACATGTAGAAGACGGCACGTGAATTGAGTACTGCGAGGGATTTCAAGGCTTTTGGAATTATAGCAGCAAGAGGTGATGGAGGTCTGAACTAAGGCGATGACTGGGTGAGTGGAGAGTACCAAACAGCAAACTTAATTAATAAATGCTATCTTTGTTCTTCTCCCTCTCCTCTAGCCTCTTTATTCCCAAGACAGAACAATATTGAAATTAGTCCAATTAGTAACCCCAAAGTGGCCTCTAAGTGTTTAAGAAATTGCCACAGCTGCCCCAACCTTCAGCAGACATTACCCTGAGCAGGGACCAGCCATCAACAGGGAGGCAAGACCTTCCACCAACAAAAAGAATAGGACTTACTGAAGGTTTAGAGGATGGTTTGCATTTTTAATTTAAGGTATGTACCTTGTTTTTTAGGCATAGTACTATTACACATTTAATAGACTATAGAATAGTGTAAACATAAATTTTATGTGTACTAGAAGACCAAAAGAATTTGTATGACTTGCTTTATTGTAAAATATTCGCTTTATTGTGATGATCTGGAACCAAACCCACAATATTTCCAAGGTCTGACTGTAATTATATTGTCTCCCTTTTCCCATCTCTGGGTCAGAGGTTTCCCCTAACTGCAGTTTATATTCATTCACATATTTTTATCATGAAGAAGGCCTCATACTGAGTTTTATTGCTATCACATGAGCTGGGTTTTCCACCTTCTATACTATCCTCAGGCAATTGGTGTGGTTGATGTCAAGAATGGACTTTCAAAACAAAAGCTTTCTTGCCACATCCCTGATTATTAGGGTTGAGTTTCCCTCCTTGCAGAAGCTGGGTCTTTGATTTAAAACGAAGAAGAAGAAGAAGAAGAAGAAGAAGAAGAAGAAGAAGAAGAAGAAGAAGAAGAAGAAGAAGAAGAAGAAGAAGAAGAAGAAGAAGAAGAAGAA
>NC_058133.1:463577343-463578563 GCF_016433145.1 Gracilinanus agilis
TTTTCTTTCTTTCTTTCTTTCTTTCTTTCTTTCTTTCTTTCTTTCTTTTTTTCTTTCTTTCTTTCTTTCTTTTTTTTCCCTTCCTTCCTTCCCTCCCTCCCCTCCCCACACCATAAGAAGAAACAACTAGCAAAATATGTTACCTTTTATATAATTTGTATAGATTATCTTTTCATTTTATTAAGTTATAAGTAATATTGTTTATAGTTCTATCTTGCTCTAGAAATTACTTCTATAATTCTTTTAAAAAAAACCCTTACCTTTTGTTTTCAAACTGATAATAAGTATAAATTACAAAGTAAAAGAGTGGTAAGAGTTAGGCAATTGGAGTTAAGTGACTTGTCCAGGGTCACAAAGCTAGGAAGTGCCTGAGTCCACATTTGAGCCCAGGACTCATGTCTCCAGGCTTGGCTCTCTATCCACTGTGCCACCTAGCTGTCCCCTCACTTTTTTTCTATACATTTTTTTGATGTGGTATTGAAGGTAAAGACTATGGTTTTTTTTCTTGAATTTTTGTAATTTTTGTGGCTCCCCACAATTTTGTAATTCCCCAGTGGCTATTGTGCTATATTCCTAATAGGAGCTTATTACATGTTTAATGAATTGATTAGAAATGTTCAATTTGGGAACTCAACTGAAAGATCATGGGGGCATTACATAAACTGAAAAAGCAAAGCTCAGTATTCATTCATACAGATCATACTGAATCTAGAAGTCTGCGTTCAATTTTTACTCTTTCATATCCAGATTGGTTTATTATCCAGATTTCTCTCTTTTCCTAGTTCCACTCCCTTGTCTAATTGTGTGAATGATCCTGCCCTGATGACTACTCCATTAGGCTGTGCCCCTGCCCTATCCAGTGGGACATAAAAGTCCAGGCTGTGGGGAATCCCTGCAGTTGGAAGTCCAGGACCAACTGGAAACAGCGATCCTTTGCTGACCATGTGAAAGAATCTGCAGGGCTAGATGCTACCTATGGGGAGACCAGCAAACACTTCCAAAGGCAAGAGTTTGAAACCTGTAAAATGGAGAATGTACCTCACAGAATGGTTAGGGGCTTGTTTTAATTGTCACAAGAGCAGTATGGTCTTTGAAGCTCACTGCTGTCTTTTCTTTTGCTTTCCTTTCCTTTCCTTTTTTCTTTTCTCTTCTTTCCTTTTCTCTTCTTTTTTCTTTACTTTTCTTCTCTTTTCTTTTCCCTTCCTTTCCTTTCCTTTCCT